>NW_028151875.1:0-116866 GCF_964638095.1 Poromitra crassiceps
AGGCTGAATACCGCACTGAGTCAATGCGGTCTTAGCCTCTCTGGTGTCAACACTCTGTCTGATTTTGGATTTTTTTTTTTTTTTTTCAAAAATCAGACTTGACACCAGAGAGGCTGAATACCGCACTGAGTCAATGCGGTCTTAGCCTCTCTGGTCTCAACACTCTGTCTGATTTTGGATTTTTTTTTTTTTTTTTTCAAAAATCAGACTTGACACCAGAGAGGCTGAATACCGCACTGAGTCAATGCGGTCTTAGCCTCTCTGGTGTCAACACTCTGTCTGATTTTGGATTTTTTTTTTCTTTTTCCAAAATCAGACTTGACACCAGAGAGGCTGAATACCGCACTGAGTCAATGCGGTCTTAGCCTCTCTGGTCTCAACACTCTGTCTGATTTTGGATTTTTTTTTTTTTTTTTTCCAAAATCAGACTTGACACCAGAGAGGCTGAATACCGCACTGAGTCAATGTGGTCTTAGCCTCTCTGGTGTCAACACTCTGTCTGATTTTGGATTTTTTTTTTTTTTTTTCAAAAATCAGACTTGACACCAGAGAGGCTGAATACCGCACTGAGTCAATGCAGTCTTAGCCTCTCTGGTGTCAACACTCTGTCTGATTTTGGATTTTTTTTTTTTTTTCCAAAATCAGACTTGACACCAGAGAGGCTGAATACCGCACTGAGTCAATGCGGTCTTAGCCTCTCTGGTGTCAACACTCTGTCTGATTTTGGATTTTTTTTTTTTTTTTTCCAAAATCAGACTTGACACCAGAGAGGCTGAATACCGCACTGAGTCAATGCGGTCTTAGCCTCTCTGGTGTCAACACTCTGTCTGATTTTGGATTTTTTTTTTTTTTTTCCAAAATCAGACTTGACACCAGAGAGGCTGAATACCGCACTGAGTCAATGCAGTCTTAGCCTCTCTGGTCTCAACACTCTGTCTGATTTTGGATTTTTTTTTTTTTTTTTTCCAAAATAAGACTTGACACCAGAGAGGCTGAATACCGCACTGAGTCAATGCGGTCTTAGCCTCTCTGGTGTCAACACTCTGTCTGATTTTGGATTTTTTTTTTTTTTTTTCAAAATCAGACTTGACACCAGAGAGGCTGAATACCACACTGAGTCAATGCGGTCTTAGCCTCTCTGGTCTCAACACTCTGTCTGATTTTGGATTTTTTTTTTTTTTTTTCCAAAATCAGACTTGACACCAGAGAGGCTGAATACCGCACTGAGTCAATGCGGTCTTAGCCTCTATGGTCTCAACACTCTGTCTGATTTTGGATTTTTTTTTTTTTTTTTCCAAAATCAGACTTGACACCAGAGAGGCTGAATACCGCACTGAGTCAATGCGGTCTTAGCCTCTCTGGTGTCAACACTCTGTCTGATTTTGGATTTTTTTTTTTTTTTTTTCCAAAATCAGACTTGACACCAGAGAGGCTGAATACCGCACTGAGTCAATGCGGTCTTAGCCTCTCTGGTCTCAACACTCTGTCTGATTTTGGATTTTTTTTTTTTTTTTTTCCAAAATAAGACTTGACACCAGAGAGGCTGAATACCGCACTGAGTCAATGCGGTCTTAGCCTCTCTGGTGTCAACACTCTGTCTGATTTTGGATTTTTTTTTTTTTTTTCCAAAATCAGACTTGACACCAGAGAGGCTGAATACCGCACTGAGTCAATGCGGTCTTAGCCTCTCTGGTCTCAACACTCTGTCTGATTTTGGATTTTTTTTTTTTTTTTTCCAAAATCAGACTTGACACCAGAGAGGCTGAATACCGCACTGAGTCAATGCGGTCTTAGCCTATCTGGTCTCAACACTCTGTCTGATTTTGGATTTTTTTTTTTTTTTTTCCAAAATCAGACTTGACACCAGAGAGGCTGAATACCGCACTGAGTCAATGCGGTCTTAGCCTCTCTGGTGTCAACACTCTGTCTGATTTTGGATTTTTTTTTTTTTTTTTCCAAAATCAGACTTGACACCAGAGAGGCTGAATACCGCACTGAGTCAATGCGGTCTTAGCCTCTCTGGTCTCAACACTCTGTCTGATTTTGGATTTTTTTTTTTTTTTTTTTCCAAAATAAGACTTGACACCAGAGAGGCTGAATACCGCACTGAGTCAATGCGGTCTTAGCCTCTCTGGTGTCAACACTCTGTCTGATTTTGGATTTTTTTTTTTTTTTTCCAAAATCAGACTTGACACCAGAGAGGCTGAATACCGCACTGAGTCAATGCGGTCTTAGCCTCTCTGGTCTCAACACTCTGTCTGATTTTGGATTTTTTTTTTTTTTTTTTCCAAAATAAGACTTGACACCAGAGAGGCTGAATACCGCACTGAGTCAATGCGGTCTTAGCCTCTCTGGTGTCAACACTCTGTCTGATTTTGGATTTTTTTTTTTTTTTTTCCAAAATCAGACTTGACACCAGAGAGGCTGAATACCGCACTGAGTCAATGCGGTCTTAGCCTATCTGGTCTCAACACTCTGTCTGATTTTGGATTTTTTTTTTTTTTTTCCAAAATCAGACTTGACACCAGAGAGGCTGAATACCGCACTGAGTCAATGCGGTCTTAGCCTCTCTGGTGTCAACACTCTGTCTGATTTTGGATTTTTTTTTTTTTTTTTCCAAAATCAGACTTGACACCAGAGAGGCTGAATACCGCACTGAGTCAATGCGGTCTTAGCCTCTCTGGTGTCAACACTCTGTCTGATTTTGGATTTTTTTTTTTTTTTTCAAAAATCAGACTTGACACCAGAGAGGCTGAATACCGCACTGAGTCAATGCGGTCTTAGCCTCTCTGGTCTCAACACTCTGTCTGATTTTGGATTTTTTTTTTTTTTTTTCAAAAATCAGACTTGACACCAGAGAGGCTGAATACCGCACTGAGTCAATGCGGTCTTAGCCTCTCTGGTGTCAACACTCTGTCTGATTTTGGATTTTTTTTTTCTTTTTCCAAAATCAGACTTGACACCAGAGAGGCTGAATACCGCACTGAGTCAATGCGGTCTTAGCCTCTCTGGTCTCAACACTCTGTCTGATTTTGGATTTTTTTTTTTTTTTTTTCCAAAATCAGACTTGACACCAGAGAGGCTGAATACCGCACTGAGTCAATGTGGTCTTAGCCTCTCTGGTGTCAACACTCTGTCTGATTTTGGATTTTTTTTTTTTTTTTTCAAAAATCAGACTTGACACCAGAGAGGCTGAATACCGCACTGAGTCAATGCAGTCTTAGCCTCTCTGGTGTCAACACTCTGTCTGATTTTGGATTTTTTTTTTTTTTTCCAAAATCAGACTTGACACCAGAGAGGCTGAATACCGCACTGAGTCAATGCGGTCTTAGCCTCTCTGGTGTCAACACTCTGTCTGATTTTGGATTTTTTTTTTTTTTTTTCCAAAATCAGACTTGACACCAGAGAGGCTGAATACCGCACTGAGTCAATGCGGTCTTAGCCTCTCTGGTGTCAACACTCTGTCTGATTTTGGATTTTTTTTTTTTTTTTCCAAAATCAGACTTGACACCAGAGAGGCTGAATACCGCACTGAGTCAATGCAGTCTTAGCCTCTCTGGTCTCAACACTCTGTCTGATTTTGGATTTTTTTTTTTTTTTTTTCCAAAATAAGACTTGACACCAGAGAGGCTGAATACCGCACTGAGTCAATGCGGTCTTAGCCTCTCTGGTGTCAACACTCTGTCTGATTTTGGATTTTTTTTTTTTTTTTTCAAAATCAGACTTGACACCAGAGAGGCTGAATACCACACTGAGTCAATGCGGTCTTAGCCTCTCTGGTCTCAACACTCTGTCTGATTTTGGATTTTTTTTTTTTTTTTTCCAAAATCAGACTTGACACCAGAGAGGCTGAATACCGCACTGAGTCAATGCGGTCTTAGCCTCTATGGTCTCAACACTCTGTCTGATTTTGGATTTTTTTTTTTTTTTTTCCAAAATCAGACTTGACACCAGAGAGGCTGAATACCGCACTGAGTCAATGCGGTCTTAGCCTCTCTGGTGTCAACACTCTGTCTGATTTTGGATTTTTTTTTTTTTTTTTTCCAAAATCAGACTTGACACCAGAGAGGCTGAATACCGCACTGAGTCAATGCGGTCTTAGCCTCTCTGGTCTCAACACTCTGTCTGATTTTGGATTTTTTTTTTTTTTTTTTCCAAAATAAGACTTGACACCAGAGAGGCTGAATACCGCACTGAGTCAATGCGGTCTTAGCCTCTCTGGTGTCAACACTCTGTCTGATTTTGGATTTTTTTTTTTTTTTTCCAAAATCAGACTTGACACCAGAGAGGCTGAATACCGCACTGAGTCAATGCGGTCTTAGCCTCTCTGGTCTCAACACTCTGTCTGATTTTGGATTTTTTTTTTTTTTTTTCCAAAATCAGACTTGACACCAGAGAGGCTGAATACCGCACTGAGTCAATGCGGTCTTAGCCTATCTGGTCTCAACACTCTGTCTGATTTTGGATTTTTTTTTTTTTTTTTCCAAAATCAGACTTGACACCAGAGAGGCTGAATACCGCACTGAGTCAATGCGGTCTTAGCCTCTCTGGTGTCAACACTCTGTCTGATTTTGGATTTTTTTTTTTTTTTTTCCAAAATCAGACTTGACACCAGAGAGGCTGAATACCGCACTGAGTCAATGCGGTCTTAGCCTCTCTGGTCTCAACACTCTGTCTGATTTTGGATTTTTTTTTTTTTTTTTTTCCAAAATAAGACTTGACACCAGAGAGGCTGAATACCGCACTGAGTCAATGCGGTCTTAGCCTCTCTGGTGTCAACACTCTGTCTGATTTTGGATTTTTTTTTTTTTTTTCCAAAATCAGACTTGACACCAGAGAGGCTGAATACCGCACTGAGTCAATGCGGTCTTAGCCTCTCTGGTCTCAACACTCTGTCTGATTTTGGATTTTTTTTTTTTTTTTTCCAAAATAAGACTTGACACCAGAGAGGCTGAATACCGCACTGAGTCAATGCGGTCTTAGCCTCTCTGGTGTCAACACTCTGTCTGATTTTGGATTTTTTTTTTTTTTTTTCCAAAATCAGACTTGACACCAGAGAGGCTGAATACCGCACTGAGTCAATGCGGTCTTAGCCTATCTGGTCTCAACACTCTGTCTGATTTTGGATTTTTTTTTTTTTTTTCCAAAATCAGACTTGACACCAGAGAGGCTGAATACCGCACTGAGTCAATGCGGTCTTAGCCTCTCTGGTGTCAACACTCTGTCTGATTTTGGATTTTTTTTTTTTTTTTTCCAAAATCAGACTTGACACCAGAGAGGCTGAATACCGCACTGAGTCAATGCGGTCTTAGCCTCTCTGGTCTCAACACTCTGTCTGATTTTGGATTTTTTTTTTTTTTTTTTCCAAAATAAGACTTGACACCAGAGAGGCTGAATACCGCACTGAGTCAATGCGGTCTTAGCCTCTCTGGTGTCAACACTCTGTCTGATTTTGGATTTTTTTTTTTTTTTTCCAAAATCAGACTTGACACCAGAGAGGCTGAATACCGCACTGAGTCAATGCGGTCTTAGCCTCTCTGGTCTCAACACTCTGTCTGATTTTGGATTTTTTTTTTTTTTTTTCCAAAATCAGACTTGACACCAGAGAGGCTGAATACCGCACTGAGTCAATGCGGTCTTAGCCTCTCTGGTGTCAACACTCTGTCTGATTTTGGATTTTTTTTTTTTTTTTCCAAAATCAGACTTGACAGCAGAGAGGCTGAATACCGCACTGAGTCAATGCGGTCTTAGCCTCTCTGGTCTCAACACTCTGTCTGATTTTGGATTTTTTTTTTTTTTTTCTAAAATCAGACTTGACACCAGAGAGGCTGAATACCGCACTGAGTCAATGCGGTCTTAGCCTCTCTGGTGTCAACACTCTGTCTGATTTTGGATTTTTTTTTTTTTAATCCAAAATCAGACTTGACACCAGAGAGGCTGAATATCGCACTGAGTCAATGCGGTCTTAGCCTCTCTGGTGTCAACACTCTGTCTGATTTTGGATTTTATTTTTTTTTTCCAAAATAAGACTTGACACCAGAGAGGCTGAATACCGCACTGAGTCAATGCGGTCTTAGCCTCTCTGGTGTCAACACTCTGTCTGATTTTGGATTTTTTTTTTTTTTTTTCAAAATCAGACTTGACACCAGAGAGGCTGAATACCACACTGAGTCAATGCGGTCTTAGCCTCTCTGGTCTCAACACTCTGTCTGATTTTGGATTTTTTTTTTTTTTTTTCCAAAATCAGACTTGACACCAGAGAGGCTGAATACCGCACTGAGTCAATGCGGTCTTAGCCTCTATGGTCTCAACACTCTGTCTGATTTTGGATTTTTTTTTTTTTTTTTCCAAAATCAGACTTGACACCAGAGAGGCTGAATACCGCACTGAGTCAATGCGGTCTTAGCCTCTCTGGTGTCAACACTCTGTCTGATTTTGGATTTTTTTTTTTTTTTTTTCCAAAATCAGACTTGACACCAGAGAGGCTGAATACCGCACTGAGTCAATGCGGTCTTAGCCTCTCTGGTCTCAACACTCTGTCTGATTTTGGATTTTTTTTTTTTTTTTTCCAAAATAAGACTTGACACCAGAGAGGCTGAATACCGCACTGAGTCAATGCGGTCTTAGCCTCTCTGGTGTCAACACTCTGTCTGATTTTGGATTTTTTTTTTTTTTTTTCCAAAATCAGACTTGACACCAGAGAGGCTGAATACCGCACTGAGTCAATGCGGTCTTAGCCTATCTGGTCTCAACACTCTGTCTGATTTTGGATTTTTTTTTTTTTTTTCCAAAATCAGACTTGACACCAGAGAGGCTGAATACCGCACTGAGTCAATGCGGTCTTAGCCTCTCTGGTGTCAACACTCTGTCTGATTTTGGATTTTTTTTTTTTTTTTTCCAAAATCAGACTTGACACCAGAGAGGCTGAATACCGCACTGAGTCAATGCGGTCTTAGCCTCTCTGGTCTCAACACTCTGTCTGATTTTGGATTTTTTTTTTTTTTTTTTCCAAAATAAGACTTGACACCAGAGAGGCTGAATACCGCACTGAGTCAATGCGGTCTTAGCCTCTCTGGTGTCAACACTCTGTCTGATTTTGGATTTTTTTTTTTTTTTTCCAAAATCAGACTTGACACCAGAGAGGCTGAATACCGCACTGAGTCAATGCGGTCTTAGCCTCTCTGGTCTCAACACTCTGTCTGATTTTGGATTTTTTTTTTTTTTTTTTCCAAAATCAGACTTGACACCAGAGAGGCTGAATACCGCACTGAGTCAATGCGGTCTTAGCCTCTCTGGTGTCAACACTCTGTCTGATTTTGGATTTTTTTTTTTTTTTTCCAAAATCAGACTTGACAGCAGAGAGGCTGAATACCGCACTGAGTCAATGCGGTCTTAGCCTCTCTGGTCTCAACACTCTGTCTGATTTTGGATTTTTTTTTTTTTTTTCTAAAATCAGACTTGACACCAGAGAGGCTGAATACCGCACTGAGTCAATGCGGTCTTAGCCTCTCTGGTGTCAACACTCTGTCTGATTTTGGATTTTTTTTTTTTTTTAATCCAAAATCAGACTTGACACCAGAGAGGCTGAATACCGCACTGAGTCAATGCGGTCTTAGCCTCTCTGGTGTCAACACTCTGTCTGATTTTGGATTTTTTTTTTTTTTTTCCAAAATCAGACTTGACACCAGAGAGGCTGAATACCGCACTGAGTCAATGCGGTCTTAGCCTCTCTGGTGTCAACACTCTGTCTGATTTTGGATTTTTTTTTTTTTTTTTCCAAAATCAGACTTGACACCAGAGAGGCTGAATACTGCACTGAGTCAATGCGGTCTTAGCCTCTCTGGTCTCAACACTCTGTCTGATTTTGGATTTTTTTTTTTTTTTTTCCAAAATCAGACTTGACACCAGAGAGGCTGAATACCGCACTGAGTCAATGCGGTCTTAGCCTCTCTGGTGTCAACACTCTGTCTGATTTTGGATTTTTTTTTTCTTTTTCCAAAATCAGACTTGACACCAGAGAGGCTGAATACCGCACTGAGTCAATGCGGTCTTAGCCTCTCTGGTGTCAACACTCTGTCTGATTTTGGATTTTTTTTTTTTTTTTTCCAAAATCAGACTTGACACCAGAGAGGCTGAATACCGCACTGAGTCAATGCGGTCTTAGCCTCTCTGGTGTCAACACTCTGTCTGATTTTGGATTTTTTTTTTCTTTTTCCAAAATCAGACTTGACACCAGAGAGGCTGAATACCGCACTGAGTCAATGCGGTCTTAGCCTCTCTGGTGTCAACACTCTGTCTGATTTTGGATTTTTTTTTTTTTTTTTCCAAAATCAGACTTGACACCAGAGAGGCTGAATACCGCACTGAGTCAATGCGGTCTTAGCCTCTCTGGTGTCAACACTCTGTCTGATTTTGGATTTTTTTTTTTTTTTTCCAAAATCAGACTTGACACCAGAGAGGCTGAATACCGCACTGAGTCAATGCGGTCTTAGCCTCTCTGGTGTCAACACTCTGTCTGATTTTGGATTTTTTTTTTTCTTTTTCCAAAATCAGACTTGACACCAGAGAGGCTGAATACCGCACTGAGTCAATGCGGTCTTAGCCTCTCTGGTCTCAACACTCTGTCTGATTTTGGATTTTTTTTTTTTTTTTCCCAAAATCAGACTTGACACCAGAGAGGCTGAATACCGCACTGAGTCAATGTGGTCTTAGCCTCTCTGGTGTCAACACTCTGTCTGATTTTGGATTTTTTTTTTTTTTTTTCCAAAATCAGACTTGACACCAGAGAGGCTGAATACCGCACTGAGTCAATGCGGTCTTAGCCTCTCTGGTGTCAACACTCTGTCTGATTTTGGATTTTTTTTTTTTTTTTTCCAAAATCAGACTTGACACCAGAGAGGCTGAATACCGCACTGAGTCAATGCGGTCTTAGCCTCTCTGGTCTCAACACTCTGTCTGATTTTGGATTTTTTTTTTTTTTTTTTCCAAAATAAGACTTGACACCAGAGAGGCTGAATACCGCACTGAGTCAATGCGGTCTTAGCCTCTCTGGTGTCAACACTCTGTCTGATTTTGGATTTTTTTTTTTTTTTTCCAAAATCAGACTTGACACCAGAGAGGCTGAATACCGCACTGAGTCAATGCGGTCTTAGCCTCTCTGGTCTCAACACTCTGTCTGATTTTGGATTTTTTTTTTTTTTTTTTTTTTCCAAAATCAGACTTGACACCAGAGAGGCTGAATACCGCACTGAGTCAATGCGGTCTTAGCCTATCTGGTCTAAACACTCTGTCTGATTTTGGATTTTTTTTTTTTTTTTTCCAAAATCAGACTTGACACCAGAGAGGCTGAATACCGCACTGAGTCAATGCGGTCTTAGCCTCTCTGGTGTCAACACTCTGTCTGATTTTGGATTTTTTTTTTTTTTTTTCCAAAATCAGACTTGACACCAGAGAGGCTGAATACCGCACTGAGTCAATGCGGTCTTAGCCTCTCTGGTCTCAACACTCTGTCTGATTTTGGATTTTTTTTTTTTTTTTTTCCAAAATAAGACTTGACACCAGAGAGGCTGAATACCGCACTGAGTCAATGCGGTCTTAGCCTCTCTGGTGTCAACACTCTGTCTGATTTTGGATTTTTTTTTTTTTTTCCCAAAATCAGACTTGACACCAGAGAGGCTGAATACCGCACTGAGTCAATGCGGTCTTAGCCTCTCTGGTCTCAACACTCTGTCTGATTTTGGATTTTTTTTTTTTTTTTTCCAAAATCAGACTTGACACCAGAGAGGCTGAATACCGCACTGAGTCAATGCGGTCTTAGCCTCTCTGGTCTCAACACTCTGTCTGATTTTGGATTTTTTTTTTTTTTTTTCCAAAATCAGACTTGACACCAGAGAGGCTGAATACCGCACTGAGTCAATGCGGTCTTAGCCTCTCTGGTCTCAACACTCTGTCTGATTTTGGATTTTTTTTTTTTTTTTTCCAAAATCAGACTTGACACCAGAGAGGCTGAATACCGCACTGAGTCAATGCGGTCTTAGCCTCTCTGGTGTCAACACTCTGTCTGATTTTGGATTTTTTTTTTTTTTTTCCAAAATCAGACTTGACACCAGAGAGGCTGAATACCGCACTGAGTCAATGCGGTCTTAGCCTCTCTGGTCTCAACACTCTGTCTGATTTTGGATTTTTTTTTTTTTTTTCCAAAATCAGACTTGACACCAGAGAGGCTGAATACCGCACTGAGTCAATGCGGTCTTAGCCTCTCTGGTCTCAACACTCTGTCTGATTTTGGATTTTTTTTTTTTTTTTCCAAAATCAGACTTGACACCAGAGAGGCTGAATACCGCACTGAGTCAATGCGGTCTTAGCCTCTCTGGTGTCAACACTCTGTCTGATTTTGGATTTTTTTTTTTTTTTTCCAAAATCAGACTTGACACCAGAGAGGCTGAATACCGCACTGAGTCAATGCGGTCTTAGCCTCTCTGGTCTCAACACTCTGTCTGATTTTGGATTTTTTTTTATTTTTTTCCAAAATCAGACTTGACACCAGAGAGGCTGAATACCGCACTGAGTCAATGCGGTCTTAGCCTCTCTGGTGTCAACACTCTGTCTGATTTTGGATTTTTTTTTTTTTTTATCCAAAATCAGACTTGACACCAGAGAGGCTGAATACCGCACTGAGTCAATGCGGTCTTAGCCTCTCTGGTGTCAACACTCTGTCTGATTTTGGATTTTTTTTTTTTTTTTCCAAAATCAGACTTGACACCAGAGAGGCTGAATACCGCACTGAGTCAATGCGGTCTTAGCCTCTCTGGTGTCAACACTCTGTCTGATTTTGGATTTTTTTTTTTTTTTTCCAAAATCAGACTTGACACCAGAGAGGCTGAATACCGCACTGAGTCAATGCGGTCTTAGCCTCTCTGGTCTCAACACTCTGTCTGATTTTGGATTTTTTTTTTTTTTTTTTCCAAAATCAGACTTGACACCAGAGAGGCTGAATACCGCACTGAGTCAATGCGGTCTTAGCCTCTCTGGTGTCAACACTCTGTCTGATTTTGGATTTTTTTTTTCTTTTTCCAAAATCAGACTTGACACCAGAGAGGCTGAATAACGCACTGAGTCAATGCGGTCTTAGCCTCTCTGGTCTCAACACTCTGTCTGATTTTGGATTTTTTTTTTTTTTTTTCCAAAATCAGACTTGACACCAGAGAGGCTGAATACCGCACTGAGTCAATGTGGTCTTAGCCTCTCTGGTGTCAACACTCTGTCTGATTTTGGATTTTTTTTTTTTTTTTTTCCAAAATCAGACTTGACACCAGAGAGGCTGAATACCGCACTGAGTCAATGCAGTCTTAGCCTCTCTGGTGTCAACACTCTGTCTGATTTTGGATTTTTTTTTTTTTTTTTTCCAAAATCAGACTTGACACCAGAGAGGCTGAATACCGCACTGAGTCAATGCGGTCTTAGCCTCTCTGGTCTCAACACTCTGTCTGATTTTGGATTTTTTTTTTTTTTTTTTCCAAAATAAGACTTGACACCAGAGAGGCTGAATACCGCACTGAGTCAATGCGGTCTTAGCCTCTCTGGTGTCAACACTCTGTCTGATTTTGGATTTTTTTTTTTTTTTTCCAAAATCAGACTTGACACCAGAGAGGCTGAATACCGCACTGAGTCAATGCGGTCTTAGCCTCTCTGGTCTCAACACTCTGTCTGATTTTGGATTTTTTTTTTTTTTTTTCCAAAATCAGACTTGACACCAGAGAGGCTGAATACCGCACTGAGTCAATGCGGTCTTAGCCTATCTGGTCTCAACACTCTGTCTGATTTTGGATTTTTTTTTTTTTTTTTCCAAAATCAGACTTAACACCAGAGAGGCTGAATACCGCACCTAGTCAATGCGGTCTTAGCCTCTCTGGTGTCAACACTCTGTCTGATTTTGGATTTTTTTTTTTTTTTTTCCAAAATCAGACTTGACACCAGAGAGGCTGAATACCGCACTGAGTCAATGCGGTCTTAGCCTCTCTGGTCTCAACACTCTGTCTGATTTTGGATTTTTTTTTTTTTTTTTTCCAAAAAAAGACTTGACACCAGAGAGGCTGAATACCGCACTGAGTCAATGCGGTCTTAGCCTCTCTGGTGTCAACACTCTGTCTGATTTTGGATTTTTTTTTTTTTTTTCCAAAATCAGACTTGACACCAGAGAGGCTGAATACCGCACTGAGTCAATGCGGTCTTAGCCTCTCTGGTCTCAACACTCTGTCTGATTTTGGATTTTTTTTTTTTTTTTTCCAAAATCAGACTTGACACCAGAGAGGCTGAATACCGCACTGAGTCAATGCGGTCTTAGCCTCTCTGGTCTCAACACTCTGTCTGATTTTGGATTTTTTTTTTTTTTTTTCCAAAATCAGACTTGACACCAGAGAGGCTGAATACCGCACTGAGTCAATGCGGTCTTAGCCTCTCTGGTGTCAACACTCTGTCTGATTTTGGATTTTTTTTTTTTTTTTCCAAAATCAGACTTGACACCAGAGAGGCTGAATACCGCACTGAGTCAATGCGGTCTTAGCCTCTCTGGTCTCAACACTCTGTCTGATTTTGGATTTTTTTTTTTTTTTTTCCAAAATCAGACTTGACACCAGAGAGGCTTAATACCGCACTGAGTCAATGCGGGCTTAGCCTCTCTGGTCTCAACACTCTGTCTGATTTTGGATTTTTTTTTTTTTTTTTCCAAAATCAGACTTGACACCAGAGAGGCTGAATACCGCACTGAGTCAATGCGGTCTTAGCCTCTCTGGTCTCAACACTCTGTCTGATTTTGGATTTTTTTTTTTTTTTTTCCAAAATCAGACTTGACACCAGAGAGGCTGAATACCGCACTGAGTCAATGCGGTCTTAGCCTCTCTGGTCTCAACACTCTGTCTGATTTTGGATTATTATTATTTTTTTCTAAAATCAGACTTGACACCAGAGAGGCTGAATACCGCACTGAGTCAATGCGGTCTTAGCCTCTCTGGTGTCAACACTCTGTCTGATTTTGGATTTTTTTTTTTTTTTCCAAAATCAGACTTGACACCAGAGAGGCTGAATACCGCACTGAGTCAATGCGGTCTTAGCCTCTCTGGTGTCAACACTCTGTCTGATTTTGGATTTTTTTTTTTTTTTTTCCAAAATCAGACTTGACACCAGAGAGGCTGAATACCGCACTGAGTCAATGCGGTCTTAGCCTCTCTGGTGTCAACACTCTGTCTGATTTTGGATTTTTTTTTTTTTTTTCCAAAATCAGACTTGACACCAGAGAGGCTGAATACCGCACTGAGTCAATGCGGTCTTAGCCTCTCTGGTCTCAACACTCTGTCTGATTTTGGATTTTTTTTTTTTTTTTTTCCAAAATAAGACTTGACACCAGAGAGGCTGAATACCGCACTGAGTCAATGCGGTCTTAGCCTCTCTGGTGTCAACACTCTGTCTGATTTTGGATTTTTTTTTTTTTTTTTCAAAATCAGACTTGACACCAGAGAGGCTGAATACCACACTGAGTCAATGCGGTCTTAGCCTCTCTGGTCTCAACACTCTGTCTGATTTTGGATTTTTTTTTTTTTTTTTCCAAAATCAGACTTGACACCAGAGAGGCTGAATACCGCACTGAGTCAATGCGGTCTTAGCCTCTATGGTCTCAACACTGTCTGATTTTGGATTTTTTTTTTTTTTTTTTCCAAAATCAGACTTGACACCAGAGAGGCTGAATACCGCACTGAGTCAATGCGGTCTTAGCCTCTCTGGTGTCAACACTCTGTCTGATTTTGGATTTTTTTTTTTTTTTTTCCAAAATCAGACTTGACACCAGAGAGGCTGAATACCGCACTGAGTCAATGCGGTCTTAGCCTCTCTGGTCTCAACACTCTGTCTGATTTTGGATTTTTTTTTTTTTTTTTTCCAAAATAAGACTTGACACCAGAGAGGCTGAATACCGCACTGAGTCAATGCGGTCTTAGCCTCTCTGGTGTCAACACTCTGTCTGATTTTGGATTTTTTTTTTTTTTTTCCAAAATCAGACTTGACACCAGAGAGGCTGAATACCGCACTGAGTCAATGCGGTCTTAGCCTCTCTGGTCTCAACACTCTGTCTGATTTTGGATTTATTTTATTTTTTTTCCAAAATCAGACTTGACACCAGAGAGGCTGAATACCGCACTGAGTCAATGCGGTCTTAGCCTATCTGGTCTCAACACTCTGTCTGATTTTGGATTTATTTATTTTTTTTCCAAAATCAGACTTGACACCAGAGAGGCTGAATACCGCACTGAGTCAATGCGGTCTTAGCCTCTCTGGTGTCAACACTCTGTCTGATTTTGGATTTTTTTTTTTTTTTTTCCAAAATCAGACTTGACACCAGAGAGGCTGAATACCGCACTGAGTCAATGCGGTCTTAGCCTCTCTGGTCTCAACACTCTGTCTGATTTTGGATTTTTTTTTTTTTTTTTCCAAAATAAGACTTGACACCAGAGAGGCTGAATACCGCACTGAGTCAATGCGGTCTTAGCCTCTCTGGTGTCAACACTCTGTCTGATTTTGGATTTTTTTTTTTTTTTTCCAAAATCAGACTTGACAGCAGAGAGGCTGAATACCGCACTGAGTCAATGCGGTCTTAGCCTCTCTGGTCTCAACACTCTGTCTGATTTTGGATTTTTTTTTTTTTTTTTCTAAAATCAGACTTGACACCAGAGAGGCTGAATACCGCACTGAGTCAATGCGGTCTTAGCCTCTCTGGTGTCAACACTCTGTCTGATTTTGGATTTTTTTTTTTTTTTATCCAAAATCAGACTTGACACCAGAGAGGCTGAATACCGCACTGAGTCAATGCGGTCTTAGCCTCTCTGGTGTCAACACTCTGTCTGATTTTGGATTTTTTTTTTTTTTTCCAAAATCAGACGACACCAGAGAGGCTGAATACCGCACTGAGTCAATGCGGTCTTAGCCTCTCTGGTGTCAACACTCTGTCTGATTTTGGATTTTTTTTTTTTTTTTCCAAAATCAGACTTGACACCAGAGAGGCTGAATACTGCACTGAGTCAATGCGGTCTTAGCCTCTCTGGTCTCAACACTCTGTCTGATTTTGGATTTTTTTTTTTTTTTTTCCAAAATCAGACTTGACACCAGAGAGGCTGAATACCGCACTGAGTCAATGCGGTCTTAGCCTCTCTGGTGTCAACACTCTGTCTGATTTTGGATTTTTTTTTTTTTTTTTTCCAAAATAAGACTTGACACCAGAGAGGCTGAATACCGCACTGAGTCAATGCGGTCTTAGCCTCTCTGGTGTCAACACTCTGTCTGATTTTGGATTTTTTTTTTTTTTTCCAAAATCAGACTTGACACCAGAGAGGCTGAATACCGCACTGAGTCAATGCGGTCTTAGCCTCTCTGGTGTCAACACTCTGTCTGATTTTGGATTTTTTTTTTTTTTTTTCCAAAATCAGACTTGACACCAGAGAGGCTGAATACCGCACTGAGTCAATGCGGTCTTAGCCTCTCTGGTGTCAACACTCTGTCTGATTTTGGATTTTTTTTTTTTTTTTCCAAAATCAGACTTGACACCAGAGAGGCTGAATACCGCACTGAGTCAATGCGGTCTTAGCCTCTCTGGTCTCAACACTCTGTCTGATTTTGGATTTTTTTTTTTTTTTTTTTCCAAAATAAGACTTGACACCAGAGAGGCTGAATACCGCACTGAGTCAATGCGGTCTTAGCCTCTCTGGTGTCAACACTCTGTCTGATTTTGGATTTTTTTTTTTTTTTTTCAAAATCAGACTTGACACCAGAGAGGCTGAATACCACACTGAGTCAATGCGGTCTTAGCCTCTCTGGTCTCAACACTCTGTCTGATTTTGGATTTTTTTTTTTTTTTTTCCAAAATCAGACTTGACACCAGAGAGGCTGAATACCGCACTGAGTCAATGCGGTCTTAGCCTCTATGGTCTCAACACTGTCTGATTTTGGATTTTTTTTTTTTTTTTTCCAAAATCAGACTTGACACCAGAGAGGCTGAATACCGCACTGAGTCAATGCGGTCTTAGCCTCTCTGGTGTCAACACTCTGTCTGATTTTGGATTTTTTTTTTTTTTTTTCCAAAATCAGACTTGACACCAGAGAGGCTGAATACCGCACTGAGTCAATGCGGTCTTAGCCTCTCTGGTGTCAACACTCTGTCTGATTTTGGATTTTTTTTTTTTTTTTCTAAAATCAGACTTGACACCAGAGAGGCTGAATACCGCACTAAGTCAATGCGGTCTTAGCCTCTCTGGTCTCAACACTCTGTCTGATTTTGGATTTATTTTTATTTTTTTTCCAAAATCAGACTTGACACCAGAGAGGCTGAATACCGCACTGAGTCAATGCGGTCTTAGCCTCTCTGGTGTCAACACTCTGTCTGATTTTGGATTTTTTTTTTTTTTTTTCCAAAATCAGACTTGACACCAGAGAGGCTGAATACCGCACTGAGTCAATGCGGTCTTAGCCTCTCTGGTGTCAACACTCTGTCTGATTTTGGATTTTTTTTTTTTTTTTCTAAAATCAGACTTGACACCAGAGAGGCTGAATACCGCACTAAGTCAATGCGGTCTTAGCCTCTCTGGTCTCAACACTCTGTCTGATTTTGGATTTATTTTTATTTTTTTTCCAAAATCAGACTTGACACCAGAGAGGCTGAATACCGCACTGAGTCAATGCGGTCTTAGCCTCTCTGGTGTCAACACTGTCTGATTTTGGATTTTTTTTTTTTTTTTCCAAAATCAGACTTGACACCAGAGAGGCTGAATACCGCACTGAGTCAATGCGGTCTTAGCCTCTCTGGTGTCAACACTCTGTCTGATTTTGGATTTTTTTTTTTTTTTTTCCAAAATCAGACTTGACACCAGAGAGGCTGAATACCGCACTGAGTCAATGTGGTCTTAGCCTCTCTGGTCTCAACACTCTGTCTGATTTTGGATTTTTTTTTTTTTTTTTCCAAAATCAGACTTGACACCAGAGAGGCTGAATACCACACTGAGTCAATGCGGTCTTAGCCTCTCTGGTGTCAACACTCTGTCTGATTTTGGATTTTTTTTTTTTTTTTTTCCAAAATCAGACTTGACACCAGAGAGGCTGAATACCGCACTGAGTCAATGCGGTCTTAGCCTCTCTGGTCTCAACACTCTGTCTGATTTTGGATTTTTTTTTTTTTTTTCCTAAATCAGACTTGACACCAGAGAGGCTGAATACCGCACTGAGTCAATGCGGTCTTAGCCTCTCTGGTGTCAACACTCTGTCTGATTTTGGATTTTTTTTTTTTTTTTCCAAAATCAGACTTGACACCAGAGAGGCTGAATACCGCACTGAGTCAATGTGGTCTTAGCCTCTCTGGTCTCAACACTCTGTCTGATTTTGGATTTTTTTTTTTTTTTTTTCCAAAATCAGACTTGACACCAGAGAGGCTGAATACCGCACTGAGTCAATGTGGTCTTAGCCTCTCTGGTGTCAACACTCTGTCTGATTTTGGATTTTTTTTTTTTTTTTTTCCAAAATCAGACTTGACACCAGAGAGGCTGAATACCGCACTGAGTCAATGCGGTCTTAGCCTCTCTGGTCTCAACACTCTGTCTGATTTTGGATTTTTTTTTTTTTTTTTTCCAAAATCAGACTTGACACCAGAGAGGCTGAATACCGCACTGAGTCAATGCGGTCTTAGCCTCTCTGGTGTCAACACTCTGTCTGATTTTGGATTTTTTTTTTCTTTTTCCAAAATCAGACTTGACACCAGAGAGGCTGAATACCGCACTGAGTCAATGCGGTCTTAGCCTCTCTGGTCTCAACACTCTGTCTGATTTTGGATTTTTTTTTTTTTTTTTTACAAAATCAGACTTGACACCAGAGAGGCTGAATACCGCACTGAGTCAATGTGGTCTTAGCCTCTCTGGTGTCAACACTCTGTCTGATTTTGGATTTTTTTTTTTTTTTTTCAAAAATCAGACTTGACACCAGAGAGGCTGAATACCGCACTGAGTCAATGCGGTCTTAGCCTCTCTGGTGTCAACACTCTGTCTGATTTTGGATTTTTTTTTTTTTTTTTCCAAAATCAGACTTGACACCAGAGAGGCTGAATACCGCACTGAGTCAATGCGGTCTTAGCCTCTCTGGTGTCAACACTCTGTCTGATTTTGGATTTTTTTTTTTTTTTTCCAAAATCAGACTTGACACCAGAGAGGCTGAATACCGCACTGAGTCAATGCGGTCCTAGCCTCTCTGGTCTCAACACTCTGTCTGATTTTGGATTTTTTTTTTTTTTTTCCAAAATCAGACTTGACACCAGAGAGGCTGAATACCGCACTGAGTCAATGCGGTCTTAGCCTCTCTGGTGTCAACACTCTGTCTGATTTTGGATTTTTTTTTTTTTTTTCCAAAATCAGACTTGACACCAGAGAGGCTGGATACCGCACTGAGTCAATGCGGTCTTAGCCTCTCTGGTCTCAACACTCTGTCTGATTTTGGATTTTTTTTTTTTTTTTTCCAAAATCAGACTTGACACCAGAGAGGCTGAATACCGCACTGAGTCAATGCGGTCTTAGCCTCTCTGGTGTCAACACTGTCTGATTTTGGATTTTTTTTTTTTTTTTCCAAAATCAGACTTGACACCAGAGAGGCTGAATACCGCACTGAGTCAATGCGGTCTTAGCCTCTCTGGTGTCAACACTCTGTCTGATTTTGGATTTTTTTTTTTTTTTTCCAAAATCAGACTTGACACCAGAGAGGCTGAATACCGCACTGAGTCAATGCGGTCTTAGCCTCTCTGGTCTCAACACTCTGTCTGATTTTGGATTTTTTTTTTTTTTTTTCCAAAATCAGACTTGACACCAGAGAGGCTGAATACCGCACTGAGTCAATGCGGTCTTAGCCTCTCTGGTGTCAACACTCTGTCTGATTTTGGATTTTTTTTTTTTTTTTCCAAAATCAGACTTGACACCAGAGAGGCTGAATACCGCACTGAGTCAATGCGGTCTTAGCCTCTCTGGTCTCAACACTCTGTCTGATTTTGGATTTATTTTTTATTTTTTCCAAAATCAGACTTGACACCAGAGAGGCTGAATACCGCACTGAGTCAATGCGGTCTTAGCCTCTCTGGTCTCAACACTCTGTCTGATTTTGGATTTTTTTTTTTTTTTTCCAAAATCAGACTTGACACCAGAGAGGCTGAATACCGCACTGAGTCAATGCGGTCTTAGCCTATCTGGTCTCAACACTCTGTCTGATTTTGGATTTTTTTTTTTTTTTTCCAAAATCAGACTTAACACCAGAGAGGCTGAATACCGCACCTAGTCAATGCGGTCTTAGCCTCTCTGGTGTCAACACTCTGTCTGATTTTGGATTTTTTTTTTTTTTTTTCCAAAATCAGACTTGACACCAGAGAGGCTGAATACCGCACTGAGTCAATGCGGTCTTAGCCTCTCTGGTCTCAACACTCTGTCTGATTTTGGATTTTTTTTTTTTTTTTTTCCAAAAAAAGACTTGACACCAGAGAGGCTGAATACCGCACTGAGTCAATGCGGTCTTAGCCTCTCTGGTGTCAACACTCTGTCTGATTTTGGATTTTTTTTTTTTTTTTCCAAAATCAGACTTGACACCAGAGAGGCTGAATACCGCACTGAGTCAATGCGGTCTTAGCCTCTCTGGTCTCAACACTCTGTCTGATTTTGGATTTTTTTTTTTTTTTTTCCAAAATCAGACTTGACACCAGAGAGGCTGAATACCGCACTGAGTCAATGCGGTCTTAGCCTCTCTGGTCTCAACACTCTGTCTGATTTTGGATTTTTTTTTTTTTTTTTCCAAAATCAGACTTGACACCAGAGAGGCTGAATACCGCACTGAGTCAATGCGGTCTTAGCCTCTCTGGTGTCAACACTCTGTCTGATTTTGGATTTTTTTTTTTTTTTTCCAAAATCAGACTTGACACCAGAGAGGCTGAATACTGCACTGAGTCAATGCGGTCTTAGCCTCTCTGGTCTCAACACTCTGTCTGATTTTGGATTTTTTTTTTTTTTTTTCCAAAATCAGACTTGACACCAGAGAGGCTTAATACCGCACTGAGTCAATGCGGGCTTAGCCTCTCTGGTCTCAACACTCTGTCTGATTTTGGATTTTTTTTTTTTTTTTTCCAAAATCAGACTTGACACCAGAGAGGCTGAATACCGCACTGAGTCAATGCGGTCTTAGCCTCTCTGGTCTCAACACTCTGTCTGATTTTGGATTTTTTTTTTTTTTTTCCAAAATCAGACTTGACACCAGAGAGGCTGAATACCGCACTGAGTCAATGCGGTCTTAGCCTCTCTGGTCTCAACACTCTGTCTGATTTTGGATTATTTTATTTTTTTTCTAAAATCAGACTTGACACCAGAGAGGCTGAATACCGCACTGAGGCAATGCGGTCTTAGCCTCTCTGGTGTCAACACTCTGTCTGATTTTGGATTTTTTTTTTTTTTTCCAAAATCAGACTTGACACCAGAGAGGCTGAATACCGCACTGACTCAATGCGGTCTTAGCCTCTCTGGTGTCAACACTCTGTCTGATTTTGGATTTTTTTTTTTTTTTTTCCAAAATCAGACTTGACACCAGAGAGGCTGAATACCGCACTGAGTCAATGCGGTCTTAGCCTCTCTGGTGTCAACACTCTGTCTGATTTTGGATTTTTTTTTTTTTTTTTCCAAAATCAGACTTGACACCAGAGAGGCTGAATACCGCACTGAGTCAATGCGGTCTTAGCCTCTCTGGTCTCAACACTCTGTCTGATTTTGGATTTTTTTTTTTTTTTTTTCCAAAATAAGACTTGACACCAGAGAGGCTGAATACCGCACTGAGTCAATGCGGTCTTAGCCTCTCTGGTGTCAACACTCTGTCTGATTTTGGATTTTTTTTTTTTTTTTTCAAAATCAGACTTGACACCAGAGAGGCTGAATACCACACTGAGTCAATGCGGTCTTAGCCTCTCTGGTCTCAACACTCTGTCTGATTTTGGATTTTTTTTTTTTTTTTTCCAAAATCAGACTTGACACCAGAGAGGCTGAATACCGCACTGAGTCAATGCGGTCTTAGCCTCTATGGTCTCAACACTGTCTGATTTTGGATTTTTTTTTTTTTTTTTCCAAAATCAGACTTGACACCAGAGAGGCTGAATACCGCACTGAGTCAATGCGGTCTTAGCCTCTCTGGTGTCAACACTCTGTCTGATTTTGGATTTTTTTTTTTTTTTTTCCAAAATCAGACTTGACACCAGAGAGGCTGAATACCGCACTGAGTCAATGCGGTCTTAGCCTCTCTGGTCTCAACACTCTGTCTGATTTTGGATTTTTTTTTTTTTTTTTTCCAAAATAAGACTTGACACCAGAGAGGCTGAATACCGCACTGAGTCAATGCGGTCTTAGCCTCTCTGGTGTCAACACTCTGTCTGATTTTGGATTTTTTTTTTTTTTTTCCAAAATCAGACTTAACACCAGAGAGGCTGAATACCGCACTGAGTCAATGCAGTCTTAGCCTCTCTGGTCTCAACACTCTGTCTGATTTTGGATTTTTTTATTTTTTTTTCCAAAATCAGACTTGACACCAGAGAGGCTGAATACCGCACTGAGTCAATGCGGTCTTAGCCTATCTGGTCTCAACACTCTGTCTGATTTTGGATTTTTTTTTTTTTTTTCCAAAATCAGACTTGACACCAGAGAGGCTGAATACCGCACTGAGTCAATGCGGTCTTAGCCTCTCTGGTGTCAACACTCTGTCTGATTTTGGATTTTTTTTTTTTTTTTTCCAAAATCAGACTTGACACCAGAGAGGCTGAATACCGCACTGAGTCAATGCGGTCTTAGCCTCTCTGGTCTCAACACTCTGTCTGATTTTGGATTTTTTTTTTTTTTTTTTCCAAAATAAGACTTGACACCAGAGAGGCTGAATACCGCACTGAGTCAATGCGGTCTTAGCCTCTCTGGTGTCAACACTCTGTCTGATTTTGGATTTTTTTTTTTTTTTTCCAAAATCAGACTTGACAGCAGAGAGGCTGAATACCGCACTGAGTCAATGCGGTCTTAGCCTCTCTGGTCTCAACACTCTGTCTGATTTTGGATTTTTTTTTTTTTTTTCTAAAATCAGACTTGACACCAGAGAGGCTGAATACCGCACTGAGTCAATGCGGTCTTAGCCTCTCTGGTGTCAACACTCTGTCTGATTTTGGATTTTTTTTTTTTTTTATCCAAAATCAGACTTGACACCAGAGAGGCTGAATACCGCACTGAGTCAATGCGGTCTTAGCCTCTCTAGTGTCAACACTCTGTCTGATTTTGGATTTTTTTTTTTTTTTCCAAAATCAGACGACACCAGAGAGGCTGAATACCGCACTGAGTCAATGCGGTCTTAGCCTCTCTGGTGTCAACACTCTGTCTGATTTTGGATTTTTTTTTTTTTTTTCCAAAATCAGACTTGACACCAGAGAGGCTGAATACTGCACTGAGTCAATGCGGTCTTAGCCTCTCTGGTCTCAACACTCTGTCTGATTTTGGATTTTTTTTTTTTTTTTTCCAAAATCAGACTTGACACCAGAGAGGCTGAATACCGCACTGAGTCAATGCGGTCTTAGCCTCTCTGGTGTCAACACTCTGTCTGATTTTGGATTTTTTTTTTCTTTTTCCAAAATCAGACTTGACACCAGAGAGGCTGAATACTGCACTGAGTCAATGCGGTCTTAGCCTCTCTGGTCTCAACACTCTGTCTGATTTTGGATTTTTTTTTTTTTTTTTCCAAAATCAGACTTGACACCAGAGAGGCTGAATACCGCACTGAGTCAATGCGGTCTTAGCCTCTCTGGTCTCAACACTCTGTCTGATTTTGGATTTTTTTTTTTTTTTTTTCCAAAATCAGACTTGACACCAGAGAGGCTGAATACCGACCGCACTGAGTCAATGCGGTCTTAGCCTATCTGGTCTCAACACTCTGTCTGATTTTGGATTTTTTTTTTTTTTTTCCAAAATCAGACTTGACACCAGAGAGGCTGAATACCGCACTGAGTCAATGCGGTCTTAGCCTCTCTGGTGTCAACACTCTGTCTGATTTTGGATTTTTTTTTTTTTTTTTCCAAAATCAGACTTGACACCAGAGAGGCTGAATACCGCACTGAGTCAATGCGGTCTTAGCCTCTCTGGTCTCAACACTCTGTCTGATTTTGGATTTTTTTTTTTTTTTTTTCCAAAATAAGACTTGACACCAGAGAGGCTGAATACCGCACTGAGTCAATGCGGTCTTAGCCTCTCTGGTGGCAACACTCTGTCTGATTTTGGATTTTTTTTTTTTTTTTCCAAAATCAGACTTGACAGCAGAGAGGCTGAATACCGCACTGAGTCAATGCGGTCTTAGCCTCTCTGGTCTCAACACTCTGTCTGATTTTGGATTTTTTTTTTTTTTTTCTAAAATCAGACTTGACACCAGAGAGGCTGAATACCGCACTATACCGCACTGAGTCAATGCGGTCTTAGCCTCTCTGGTCTCAACACTCTGTCTGATTTTGGATTTTTTTTTTTTTTTTTCCAAAATCAGACTTGACACCAGAGAGGCTGAATACCGCACTGAGTCAATGCGGTCTTAGCCTCTCTGGTGTCAACACTCTGTCTGATTTTTGATTTTTGATTTTTTTTTCCCAAAATCAGACTTGACACCAGAGAGGCTGAATACCGGACTGAGTCAATGCGGTCTTAGCCTCTCTGGTCTCAACACTCTGTCTGATTTTGGATTTTTTTTTTTTTTTTTCCCTAAAATCAGACTTGACACCAGAGAGGCTGAATACCGCACTGAGTCAATGCGGTCTTAGCCTCTCTGGTGTCAACACTCTGTCTGATTTTGGATTTTTTTTGTCTTTTTTCGAAAAATCTGACTTGACACCAGAGAGGCTGAATACCGCACTGAGTCAATGCGGTCTTAGCCTCTCTGGTCTCAACACTCTGTCTGATTTTGGATTTTTTTTTTTTTTTTTTCCAAAATAAGACTTGACACCAGAGAGGCTGAATACCGCACTGAGTCAATGCGGTCTTAGCCTCTCTGGTGTCAACACTCTGTCTGATTTTGGATTTTTTTTTTTTTTTTCCAAAATCAGACTTGACAGCAGAGAGGCTGAATACCGCACTGAGTCAATGCGGTCTTAGCCTCTCTGGTCTCAACACTCTGTCTGATTTTGGATTTTTTTTTTTTTTTTCTAAAATCAGACTTGACACCAGAGAGGCTGAATACCGCACTGAGTCAATGCGGTCTTAGCCTCTCTGGTGTCAACACTCTGTCTGATTTTGGATTTTTTTTTTTTTTTATCCAAAATCAGACTTGACACCAGAGAGGCTGAATACCGCACTGAGTCAATGCGGTCTTAGCCTCTCTGGTGTCAACACTCTGTCTGATTTTGGATTTTTTTTTTTTTTTTTCCAAAATCAGACTTGACACCAGAGAGGCTGAATACCGCACTGAGTCAATGCGGTCTTAGCCTCTCTGGTCTCAACACTCTGTCTGATTTTGGATTTTTTTTTTTTTTTTCTAAAATCAGACTTGACACCAGAGAGGCTGAATACCGCACTGAGTCAATGCGGTCTTAGCCTCTCTGGTGTCAACACTCTGTCTGATTTTGGATTTTTTTTTTTTTTTATCCAAAATCAGACTTGACACCAGAGAGGCTGAATACCGCACTGAGTCAATGCGGTCTTAGCCTCTCTGGTGTCAACACTCTGTCTGATTTTGGATTTTTTTTTTTTTTTCCAAAATCAGACGACACCAGAGAGGCTGAATACCGCACTGAGTCAATGCGGTCTTAGCCTCTCTGGTGTCAACACTCTGTCTGATTTTGGATTTTTTTTTTTTTTTTCCAAAATCAGACTTGACACCAGAGAGGCTGAATACTGCACTGAGTCAATGCGGTCTTAGCCTCTCTGGTCTCAACACTCTGTCTGATTTTGGATTTTTTTTTTTTTTTTTCCAAAATCAGACTTGACACCAGAGAGGCTGAATACCGCACTGAGTCAATGCGGTCTTAGCCTCTCTGGTGTCAACACTCTGTCTGATTTTGGATTTTTTTTTTCTTTTTCCAAAATCAGACTTGACACCAGAGAGGCTGAATACTGCACTGAGTCAATGCGGTCTTAGCCTCTCTGGTCTCAACACTCTGTCTGATTTTGGATTTTTTTTTTTTTTTTTCCAAAATCAGACTTGACACCAGAGAGGCTGAATACCGCACTGAGTCAATGCGGTCTTAGCCTCTCTGGTCTCAACACTCTGTCTGATTTTGGATTTTTTTTTTTTTTTTTTCCAAAATCAGACTTGACACCAGAGAGGCTGAATACCGCACTGAGTCAATGCGGTCTTAGCCTATCTGGTCTCAACACTCTGTCTGATTTTGGATTTTTTTTTTTTTTTTCCAAAATCAGACTTGACACCAGAGAGGCTGAATACCGCACTGAGTCAATGCGGTCTTAGCCTCTCTGGTGTCAACACTCCCTCTGATTTTGGATTTTTTTTTTTTTTTTTCCAAAATCAGACTTGACACCAGAGAGGCTGAATACCGCACTGAGTCAATGCGGTCTTAGCCTCTCTGGTCTCAACACTCTGTCTGATTTTGGATTTTTTTTTTTTTTTTTCCAAAATAAGACTTGACACCAGAGAGGCTGAATACCGCACTGAGTCAATGCGGTCTTAGCCTCTCTGGTGGCAACACTCTGTCTGATTTTGGATTTTTTTTTTTTTTTTCCAAAATCAGACTTGACAGCAGAGAGGCTGAATACCGCACTGAGTCAATGCGGTCTTAGCCTCTCTGGTCTCAACACTCTGTCTGATTTTGGATTTTTTTTTTTTTTTTCTAAAATCAGACTTGACACCAGAGAGGCTGAATACCGCACTATACCGCACTGAGTCAATGCGGTCTTAGCCTCTCTGGTCTCAACACTCTGTCTGATTTTGGATTTTTTTTTTTTTTTTTCCAAAATCAGACTTGACACCAGAGAGGCTGAATACCGCACTGAGTCAATGCGGTCTTAGCCTCTCTGGTGTCAACACTCTGTCTGATTTTTGATTTTTGATTTTTTTTTCCCAAAATCAGACTTGACACCAGAGAGGCTGAATACCGGACTGAGTCAATGCGGTCTTAGCCTCTCTGGTCTCAACACTCTGTCTGATTTTGGATTTTTTTTTTTTTTTTCCCCTAAAATCAGACTTGACACCAGAGAGGCTGAATACCGCACTGAGTCAATGCGGTCTTAGCCTCTCTGGTGTCAACACTCTGTCTGATTTTGGATTTTTTTGTCTTTTTTCGAAAAATCTGACTTGACACCAGAGAGGCTGAATACCGCACTGAGTCAATGCGGTCTTAGCCTCTCTGGTCTCAACACTCTGTCTGATTTTGGATTTTTTTTTTTTTTTTTTCCAAAATAAGACTTGACACCAGAGAGGCTGAATACCGCACTGAGTCAATGCGGTCTTAGCCTCTCTGGTGTCAACACTCTGTCTGATTTTGGATTTTTTTTTTTTTTTTCCAAAATCAGACTTGACAGCAGAGAGGCTGAATACCGCACTGAGTCAATGCGGTCTTAGCCTCTCTGGTCTCAACACTCTGTCTGATTTTGGATTTTTTTTTTTTTTTTCTAAAATCAGACTTGACACCAGAGAGGCTGAATACCGCACTGAGTCAATGCGGTCTTAGCCTCTCTGGTGTCAACACTCTGTCTGATTTTGGATTTTTTTTTTTTTTTATCCAAAATCAGACTTGACACCAGAGAGGCTGAATACCGCACTGAGTCAATGCGGTCTTAGCCTCTCTGGTGTCAACACTCTGTCTGATTTTGGATTTTTTTTTTTTTTTTTCCAAAATCAGACTTGACACCAGAGAGGCTGAATACCGCACTGAGTCAATGCGGTCTTAGCCTCTCTGGTCTCAACACTCTGTCTGATTTTGGATTTTTTTTTTTTTTTTCTAAAATCAGACTTGACACCAGAGAGGCTGAATACCGCACTGAGTCAATGCGGTCTTAGCCTCTCTGGTGTCAACACTCTGTCTGATTTTGGATTTTTTTTTTTTTTTATCCAAAATCAGACTTGACACCAGAGAGGCTGAATACCGCACTGAGTCAATGCGGTCTTAGCCTCTCTGGTGTCAACACTCTGTCTGATTTTGGATTTTTTTTTTTTTTTCCAAAATCAGACGACACCAGAGAGGCTGAATACCGCACTGAGTCAATGCGGTCTTAGCCTCTCTGGTGTCAACACTCTGTCTGATTTTGGATTTTTTTTTTTTTTTTCCAAAATCAGACTTGACACCAGAGAGGCTGAATACTGCACTGAGTCAATGCGGTCTTAGCCTCTCTGGTCTCAACACTCTGTCTGATTTTGGATTTTTTTTTTTTTTTTTCCAAAATCAGACTTGACACCAGAGAGGCTGAATACCGCACTGAGTCAATGCGGTCTTAGCCTCTCTGGTGTCAACACTCTGTCTGATTTTGGATTTTTTTTTTCTTTTTCCAAAATCAGACTTGACACCAGAGAGGCTGAATACCGCACTGAGTCAATGCGGTCTTAGCCTCTCTGGTCTCAACACTCTGTCTGATTTTGGATTTTTTTTTTTTTTTTTCCAAAATCAGACTTGACACCAGAGAGGCTGAATACCGCACTGAGTCAATGCGGTCTTAGCCTCTCTGGTCTCAACACTCTGTCTGATTTTGGATTTTTTTTTTTTTTTTTTCCAAAATCAGACTTGACACCAGAGAGGCTGAATACCGCACTGAGTCAATGCGGTCTTAGCCTATCTGGTCTCAACACTCTGTCTGATTTTGGATTTTTTTTTTTTTTTTCCAAAATCAGACTTGACACCAGAGAGGCTGAATACCGCACTGAGTCAATGCGGTCTTAGCCTCTCTGGTGTCAACACTCTGTCTGATTTTGGATTTTTTTTTTTTTTTTTCCAAAATCAGACTTGACACCAGAGAGGCTGAATACCGCACTGAGTCAATGCGGTCTTAGCCTCTCTGGTCTCAACACTCTGTCTGATTTTGGATTTTTTTTTTTTTTTTTTCCAAAATAAGACTTGACACCAGAGAGGCTGAATACCGCACTGAGTCAATGCGGTCTTAGCCTCTCTGGTGTCAACACTCTGTCTGATTTTGGATTTTTTTTTTTTTTTTTCCAAAATCAGACTTGACAGCAGAGAGGCTGAATACCGCACTGAGTCAATGCGGTCTTAGCCTCTCTGGTCTCAACACTCTGTCTGATTTTGGATTTTTTTTTTTTTTTTCTAAAATCAGACTTGACACCAGAGAGGCTGAATACCGCACTATACCGCACTGAGTCAATGCGGTCTTAGCCTCTCTGGTCTCAACACTCTGTCTGATTTTGGATTTTTTTTTTTTTTTTTCCAAAATCAGACTTGACACCAGAGAGGCTGAATACCGCACTGAGTCAATGCGGTCTTAGCCTCTCTGGTGTCAACACTCTGTCTGATTTTTGATTTTTGATTTTTTTTTCCCAAAATCAGACTTGACACCAGAGAGGCTGAATACCGGACTGAGTCAATGCGGTCTTAGCCTCTCTGGTCTCAACACTCTGTCTGATTTTGGATTTTTTTTTTTTTTTTTCCCTAAAATCAGACTTGACACCAGAGAGGCTGAATACCGCACTGAGTCAATGCGGTCTTAGCCTCTCTGGTGTCAACACTCTGTCTGATTTTGGATTTTTTTTTGTCTTTTTTCGAAAAATCTGACTTGACACCAGAGAGGCTGAATACCGCACTGAGTCAATGCGGTCTTAGCCTCTCTGGTCTCAACACTCTGTCTGATTTTGGATTTTTTTTTTTTTTTTTCAAAAATCAGACTTGACACCAGAGAGGCTGAATACCGCACTGAGTCAATGCGGTCTTAGCCTCTCTGGTGTCAACACTCTGTCCGATTTTGGATTTTTTTTTTTTTTTTTCCAAAATCAGACTTGACACCAGAGAGGCTGAATACCGCACTGAGTCAATGCGGTCTTAGCCTCTCTGGTCTCAACACTCTGTCTGATTTTGGATTTTTTTTTTTTTTTTTCCAAAATCAGACTTGACACCAGAGAGGCTGAATACCGCACTGAGTCAATGCGGTCTTAGCCTCTCTGGTCTTAACACTCTGTCTGATTTTGGATTTTTTTTTTTTTTTTCCAAAATCAGACTTGACACCAGTGAGGCTGAATACCGCACTGAGTCAATGCGGTCTTAACCTCTCTGGTGTCAACACTCTGTCTGATTTTGGATTTTTTTTTTTTTTTTTCCAAAATCAGACTTGACACCAGAGAGGCTGAATACCGCACTGAGTCAATGCGGTCTTAGCCTCTCTGGTGTCAACACTCTGTCTGATTTTGGATTTTTTTTGTCTTTTTTCGAAAAATCTGACTTGACACCAGAGAGGCTGAATACCGCACTGAGTCAATGCGGTCTTAGCCTCTCTGGTCTCAACACTCTGTCTGATTTTGGATTTTTTTTTTTTTTTTTTCCAAAATAAGACTTGACACCAGAGAGGCTGAATACCGCACTGAGTCAATGCGGTCTTAGCCTCTCTGGTGTCAACACTCTGTCTGATTTTGGATTTTTTTTTTTTTTTTCCAAAATCAGACTTGACAGCAGAGAGGCTGAATACCGCACTGAGTCAATGCGGTCTTAGCCTCTCTGGTCTCAACACTCTGTCTGATTTTGGATTTTTTTTTTTTTTTTCTAAAATCAGACTTGACACCAGAGAGGCTGAATACCGCACTGAGTCAATGCGGTCTTAGCCTCTCTGGTGTCAACACTCTGTCTGATTTTGGATTTTTTTTTTTTTTTATCCAAAATCAGACTTGACACCAGAGAGGCTGAATACCGCACTGAGTCAATGCGGTCTTAGCCTCTCTGGTGTCAACACTCTGTCTGATTTTGGATTTTTTTTTTTTTTTTTCCAAAATCAGACTTGACACCAGAGAGGCTGAATACCGCACTGAGTCAATGCGGTCTTAGCCTCTCTGGTCTCAACACTCTGTCTGATTTTGGATTTTTTTTTTTTTTTTCTAAAATCAGACTTGACACCAGAGAGGCTGAATACCGCACTGAGTCAATGCGGTCTTAGCCTCTCTGGTGTCAACACTCTGTCTGATTTTGGATTTTTTTTTTTTTTTATCCAAAATCAGACTTGACACCAGAGAGGCTGAATACCGCACTGAGTCAATGCGGTCTTAGCCTCTCTGGTGTCAACACTCTGTCTGATTTTGGATTTTTTTTTTTTTTTTCCAAAATCAGACGACACCAGAGAGGCTGAATACCGCACTGAGTCAATGCGGTCTTAGCCTCTCTGGTGTCAACACTCTGTCTGATTTTGGATTTTTTTTTTTTTTTTCCAAAATCAGACTTGACACCAGAGAGGCTGAATACTGCACTGAGTCAATGCGGTCTTAGCCTCTCTGGTCTCAACACTCTGTCTGATTTTGGATTTTTTTTTTTTTTTTTCCAAAATCAGACTTGACACCAGAGAGGCTGAATACCGCACTGAGTCAATGCGGTCTTAGCCTCTCTGGTGTCAACACTCTGTCTGATTTTGGATTTTTTTTTTCTTTTTCCAAAATCAGACTTGACACCAGAGAGGCTGAATACCGCACTGAGTCAATGCGGTCTTAGCCTCTCTGGTCTCAACACTCTGTCTGATTTTGGATTTTTTTTTTTTTTTTTCCAAAATCAGACTTGACACCAGAGAGGCTGAATACCGCACTGAGTCAATGCGGTCTTAGCCTCTCTGGTCTCAACACTCTGTCTGATTTTGGATTTTTTTTTTTTTTTTTTCCAAAATCAGACTTGACACCAGAGAGGCTGAATACCGCACTGAGTCAATGCGGTCTTAGCCTATCTGGTCTCAACACTCTGTCTGATTTTGGATTTTTTTTTTTTTTTTCCAAAATCAGACTTGACACCAGAGAGGCTGAATACCGCACTGAGTCAATGCGGTCTTAGCCTCTCTGGTGTCAACACTCTGTCTGATTTTGGATTTTTTTTTTTTTTTTCCCAAAATCAGACTTGACACCAGAGAGGCTGAATACCGCACTGAGTCAATGCGGTCTTAGCCTCTCTGGTCTCAACACTCTGTCTGATTTTGGATTTTTTTTTTTTTTTTTTCCAAAATAAGACTTGACACCAGAGAGGCTGAATACCGCACTGAGTCAATGCGGTCTTAGCCTCTCTGGTGTCAACACTCTGTCTGATTTTGGATTTTTTTTTTTTTTTTCCAAAATCAGACTTGACAGCAGAGAGGCTGAATACCGCACTGAGTCAATGCGGTCTTAGCCTCTCTGGTCTCAACACTCTGTCTGATTTTGGATTTTTTTTTTTTTTTTCTAAAATCAGACTTGACACCAGAGAGGCTGAATACCGCACTATACCGCACTGAGTCAATGCGGTCTTAGCCTCTCTGGTCTCAACACTCTGTCTGATTTTGGATTTTTTTTTTTTTTTTTCCAAAATCAGACTTGACACCAGAGAGGCTGAATACCGCACTGAGTCAATGCGGTCTTAGCCTCTCTGGTGTCAACACTCTGTCTGATTTTTGATTTTTGATTTTTTTTTCCCAAAATCAGACTTGACACCAGAGAGGCTGAATACCGGACTGAGTCAATGCGGTCTTAGCCTCTCTGGTCTCAACACTCTGTCTGATTTTGGATTTTTTTTTTTTTTTTCCCCTAAAATCAGACTTGACACCAGAGAGGCTGAATACCGCACTGAGTCAATGCGGTCTTAGCCTCTCTGGTGTCAACACTCTGTCTGATTTTGGATTTTTTTTGTCTTTTTTCGAAAAATCTGACTTGACACCAGAGAGGCTGAATACCGCACTGAGTCAATGCGGTCTTAGCCTCTCTGGTCTCAACACTCTGTCTGATTTTGGATTTTTTTTTTTTTTTTTCAAAAATCAGACTTGACACCAGAGAGGCTGAATACCGCACTGAGTCAATGCGGTCTTAGCCTCTCTGGTGTCAACACTCTGTCCGATTTTGGATTTTTTTTTTTTTTTTCCAAAATCAGACTTGACACCAGAGAGGCTGAATACCGCACTGAGTCAATGCGGTCTTAGCCTCTCTGGTCTCAACACTCTGTCTGATTTTGGATTTTTTTTTTTTTTTTTCCAAAATCAGACTTGACACCAGAGAGGCTGAATACCGCACTGAGTCAATGCGGTCTTAGCCTCTCTGGTCTTAACACTCTGTCTGATTTTGGATTTTTTTTTTTTTTTTCCAAAATCAGACTTGACACCAGTGAGGCTGAATACCGCACTGAGTCAATGCGGTCTTAACCTCTCTGGTGTCAACACTCTGTCTGATTTTGGATTTTTTTTTTTTTTTTTCCAAAATCAGACTTGACACCAGAGAGGCTGAATACCGCACTGAGTCAATGCGGTCTTAGCCTCTCTGGTGTCAACACTCTGTCTGATTTTGGATTTTTTTTTTCTTTTTTCGAAAAATCAGACTTGACACCAGAGAGGCTGAATACCGCACTGAGTCAATGCGGTCTTAGCCTCTCTGGTCTCAACACTCTGTCTGATTTTGGATTTTTTTTTTTTTTTTTCCAAAATCAGACTTGACACCAGAGAGGCTGAATACCGCACTGAGTCAATGCGGTCTTAGCCTCTCTGGTGTCAACACTCTGTCCGATTTTGGATTTTTTTTTTTTTTTTCCAAAATCAGACTTGACACCAGAGAGGCTGAATACCGCACTGAGTCAATGCGGTCTTAGCCTCTCTGGTCTCAACACTCTGTCTGATTTTGGATTTTTTTTTTCTTTTTTCCAAAATCAGACTTGACACCAGAGAGGCTGAATACTGCACTGAGTCAATGCGGTCTTAGCCTCTCTGGTCTCAACACTCTGTCTGATTTTGGATTTTTTTTTTTTTTTTTCCAAAATCAGACTTGACACCAGTGAGGCTGAATACCGCACTGAGTCAATGCGGTCTTAACCTCTCTGGTGTCAACACTCTGTCCGATTTTGGATTTTTTTTTTTTTTTTTTCCAAAATCAGACTTGACACCAGAGAGGCTGAATACCGCACTGAGTCAATGCGGTCTTAGCCTCTCTGGTGTCAACACTCTGTCCGATTTTGGATTTTTTTTTTTTTTTTCCAAAATCAGACTTGACACCAGAGAGGCTGAATACCGCACTGAGTCAATGCGGTCTTAGCCTCTCTGGTCTCAACACTCTGTCTGATTTTGGATTTATTTTTTATTTTTTCCAAAATCAGACTTGACACCAGAGAGGCTGAATACCGCACTGAGTCAATGCGGTCTTAGCCTCTCTGGTCTTAACACTCTGTCTGATTTTGGATATTTTTTTTTTTTTTCCAAAATCAGACTTGACACCAGTGAGGCTGAATACCGCACTGAGTCAATGCGGTCTTAACCTCTCTGGTGTCAACACTCTGTCTGATTTTGGATTTTTTTTTTTTTTTTTCCAAAATCAGACTTGACACCAGAGAGGCTGAATACCGCACTGAGTCAATGCGGTCTTAGCCTCTCTGGTCTCAACACTCTGTCTGATTTTGGATTTTTTTTTTTTTTTTTCCAAAATCAGACTTGACACCAGAGAGGCTGAATACCGCACTGAGTCAATGCGGTCTTAGCCTCTCTGGTGTCAACACTCTGTCTGATTTTGGATTTTTTTTTTTTTTTTTTTCCTAAAATCAGACTTGACACCAGAGAGGCTGAATACCGCACTGAGTCAATGCGGTCTTAGCCTCTCTGGTGTCAACACTCTGTCTGATTTTGGATTTTTTTTTTCTTTTTTCGAAAAATCAGACTTGACACCAGAGAGGCTGAATACCGGACTGAGTCAATGCAGTCTTAGCCTCTCTGGTGTCAACACTCTGTCTGATTTTGGATTTTTTTTTTTTTTTTTTTCCAAAATCAGACTTGACACCAGAGAGGCTGAATACCGCACTGAGTCAATGCGGTCTTAGCCTCTCTGGTTTCAACACTCTGTCTGATTTTGGATTTTTTTTTTTTTTTTTCCAAAATCAGACTTGACACCAGAGAGGCGGAATACCGCACTGAGTCAATGCGGTCTTAGCCTCTCTGGTGTCAACACTCTGTCTGATTTTGGATTTTTTTTTTTTTTTCCAAAATCAGACGACACCAGAGAGGCTGAATACCGCACTGAGTCAATGCGGTCTTAGCCTCTCTGGTGTCAACACTCTGTCTGATTTTGGATTTTTTTTTTCTTTTTTCGAAAAATCAGACTTGACACCAGAGAGGCTGAATACCGGACTGAGTCAATGCAGTCTTAGCCTCTCTGGTGTCAACACTCTGTCTGATTTTGGATTTTTTTTTTTTTTTTTTTCCAAAATCAGACTTGACACCAGAGAGGCTGAATACCGCACTGAGTCAATGCGGTCTTAGCCTCTCTGGTTTCAACACTCTGTCTGATTTTGGATTTTTTTTTTTTTTTTTCCAAAATCAGACTTGACACCAGAGAGGCGGAATACCGCACTGAGTCAATGCGGTCTTAGCCTCTCTGGTGTCAACACTCTGTCTGATTTTGGATTTTTTTTTTTTTTTCCAAAATCAGACGACACCAGAGAGGCTGAATACCGCACTGAGTCAATGCGGTCTTAGCCTCTCTGGTGTCAACACTCTGTCTGATTTTGGATTTTTTTTTTTTTTTTCCAAAATCAGACTTGACACCAGAGAGGCTGAATACTGCACTGAGTCAATGCGGTCTTAGCCTCTCTGGTCTCAACACTCTGTCTGATTTTGGATTTTTTTTTTTTTTTTTCCAAAATCAGACTTGACACCAGAGAGGCTGAATACCGCACTGAGTCAATGCGGTCTTAGCCTCTCTGGTGTCAACACTCTGTCTGATTTTGGATTTTTTTTTTCTTTTTCCAAAATCAGACTTGACACCAGAGAGGCTGAATACCGCACTGAGTCAATGCGGTCTTAGCCTCTCTGGTCTCAACACTCTGTCTGATTTTGGATTTTTTTTTTTTTTTTTCCAAAATCAGACTTGACACCAGAGAGGCTGAATACCGCACTGAGTCAATGCGGTCTTAGCCTCTCTGGTCTCAACACTCTGTCTGATTTTGGATTTTTTTTTTTTTTTTTTCCAAAATCAGACTTGACACCAGAGAGGCTGAATACCGCACTGAGTCAATGCGGTCTTAGCCTATCTGGTCTCAACACTCTGTCTGATTTTGGATTTTTTTTTTTTTTTTCCAAAATCAGACTTGACACCAGAGAGGCTGAATACCGCACTGAGTCAATGCGGTCTTAGCCTCTCTGGTGTCAACACTCTGTCTGATTTTGGATTTTTTTTTTTTTTTTTCCAAAATCAGACTTGACACCAGAGAGGCTGAATACCGCACTGAGTCAATGCGGTCTTAGCCTCTCTGGTCTCAACACTCTGTCTGATTTTGGATTTTTTTTTTTTTTTTTTCCAAAATAAGACTTGACACCAGAGAGGCTGAATACCGCACTGAGTCAATGCGGTCTTAGCCTCTCTGGTGTCAACACTCTGTCTGATTTTGGATTTTTTTTTTTTTTTTCCAAAATCAGACTTGACAGCAGAGAGGCTGAATACCGCACTGAGTCAATGCGGTCTTAGCCTCTCTGGTCTCAACACTCTGTCTGATTTTGGATTTTTTTTTTTTTTTTCTAAAATCAGACTTGACACCAGAGAGGCTGAATACCGCACTATACCGCACTGAGTCAATGCGGTCTTAGCCTCTCTGGTCTCAACACTCTGTCTGATTTTGGATTTTTTTTTTTTTTTTTCCAAAATCAGACTTGACACCAGAGAGGCTGAATACCGCACTGAGTCAATGCGGTCTTAGCCTCTCTGGTGTCAACACTCTGTCTGATTTTTGATTTTTGATTTTTTTTTCCCAAAATCAGACTTGACACCAGAGAGGCTGAATACCGGACTGAGTCAATGCGGTCTTAGCCTCTCTGGTCTCAACACTCTGTCTGATTTTGGATTTTTTTTTTTTTTTTTCCCTAAAATCAGACTTGACACCAGAGAGGCTGAATACCGCACTGAGTCAATGCGGTCTTAGCCTCTCTGGTGTCAACACTCTGTCTGATTTTGGATTTTTTTTGTCTTTTTTCGAAAAATCTGACTTGACACCAGAGAGGCTGAATACCGCACTGAGTCAATGCGGTCTTAGCCTCTCTGGTCTCAACACTCTGTCTGATTTTGGATTTTTTTTTTTTTTTTTCAAAAATCAGACTTGACACCAGAGAGGCTGAATACCGCACTGAGTCAATGCGGTCTTAGCCTCTCTGGTGTCAACACTCTGTCCGATTTTGGATTTTTTTTTTTTTTTTCCAAAATCAGACTTGACACCAGAGAGGCTGAATACCGCACTGAGTCAATGCGGTCTTAGCCTCTCTGGTCTCAACACTCTGTCTGATTTTGGATTTTTTTTTTTTTTTTTCCAAAATCAGACTTGACACCAGAGAGGCTGAATACCGCACTGAGTCAATGCGGTCTTAGCCTCTCTGGTCTTAACACTCTGTCTGATTTTGGATTTTTTTTTTTTTTTTCCAAAATCAGACTTGACACCAGTGAGGCTGAATACCGCACTGAGTCAATGCGGTCTTAACCTCTCTGGTGTCAACACTCTGTCTGATTTTGGATTTTTTTTTTTTTTTTTCCAAAATCAGACTTGACACCAGAGAGGCTGAATACCGCACTGAGTCAATGCGGTCTTAGCCTCTCTGGTGTCAACACTCTGTCTGATTTTGGATTTTTTTTGTCTTTTTTCGAAAAATCTGACTTGACACCAGAGAGGCTGAATACCGCACTGAGTCAATGCGGTCTTAGCCTCTCTGGTCTCAACACTCTGTCTGATTTTGGATTTTTTTTTTTTTTTTTTCCAAAATAAGACTTGACACCAGAGAGGCTGAATACCGCACTGAGTCAATGCGGTCTTAGCCTCTCTGGTGTCAACACTCTGTCTGATTTTGGATTTTTTTTTTTTTTTTCCAAAATCAGACTTGACAGCAGAGAGGCTGAATACCGCACTGAGTCAATGCGGTCTTAGCCTCTCTGGTCTCAACACTCTGTCTGATTTTGGATTTTTTTTTTTTTTTTCTAAAATCAGACTTGACACCAGAGAGGCTGAATACCGCACTGAGTCAATGCGGTCTTAGCCTCTCTGGTGTCAACACTCTGTCTGATTTTGGATTTTTTTTTTTTTTAATCCAAAATCAGACTTGACACCAGAGAGGCTGAATACCGCACTGAGTCAATGCGGTCTTAGCCTCTCTGGTGTCAACACTCTGTCTGATTTTGGATTTTTTTTTTTTTTTTTCCAAAATCAGACTTGACACCAGAGAGGCTGAATACCGCACTGAGTCAATGCGGTCTTAGCCTCTCTGGTCTCAACACTCTGTCTGATTTTGGATTTTTTTTTTTTTTTTCTAAAATCAGACTTGACACCAGAGAGGCTGAATACCGCACTGAGTCAATGCGGTCTTAGCCTCTCTGGTGTCAACACTCTGTCTGATTTTGGATTTTTTTTTTTTTTTATCCAAAATCAGACTTGACACCAGAGAGGCTGAATACCGCACTGAGTCAATGCGGTCTTAGCCTCTCTGGTGTCAACACTCTGTCTGATTTTGGATTTTTTTTTTTTTTTCCAAAATCAGACGACACCAGAGAGGCTGAATACCGCACTGAGTCAATGCGGTCTTAGCCTCTCTGGTGTCAACACTCTGTCTGATTTTGGATTTTTTTTTTTTTTTTCCAAAATCAGACTTGACACCAGAGAGGCTGAATACTGCACTGAGTCAATGCGGTCTTAGCCTCTCTGGTCTCAACACTCTGTCTGATTTTGGATTTTTTTTTTTTTTTTTCCAAAATCAGACTTGACACCAGAGAGGCTGAATACCGCACTGAGTCAATGCGGTCTTAGCCTCTCTGGTGTCAACACTCTGTCTGATTTTGGATTTTTTTTTTCTTTTTTTTCCAAAATCAGACTTGACACCAGAGAGGCTGAATACCGCACTGAGTCAATGCGGTCTTAGCCTATCTGGTCTCAACACTCTGTCTGATTTTGGATTTTTTTTTTTTTTTTTCCAAAATCAGACTTGACACCAGAGAGGCTGAATACCGCACTGAGTCAATGCGGTCTTAGCCTCTCTGGTCTCAACACTCTGTCTGATTTTGGATTTTTTTTTTTTTTTTTTCCAAAATAAGACTTGACACCAGAGAGGCTGAATACCGCACTGAGTCAATGCGGTCTTAGCCTCTCTGGTGTCAACACTCTGTCTGATTTTGGATTTTTTTTTTTTTTTTCCAAAATCAGACTTGACAGCAGAGAGGCTGAATACCGCACTGAGTCAATGCGGTCTTAGCCTCTCTGGTCTCAACACTCTGTCTGATTTTGGATTTTTTTTTTTTTTTTCTAAAATCAGACTTGACACCAGAGAGGCTGAATACCGCACTATACCGCACTGAGTCAATGCGGTCTTAGCCTCTCTGGTCTCAACACTCTGTCTGATTTTGGATTTTTTTTTTTTTTTTTCCAAAATCAGACTTGACACCAGAGAGGCTGAATACCGCACTGAGTCAATGCGGTCTTAGCCTCTCTGGTGTCAACACTCTGTCTGATTTTTGATTTTTGATTTTTTTTTCCCAAAATCAGACTTGACACCAGAGAGGCTGAATACCGGACTGAGTCAATGCGGTCTTAGCCTCTCTGGTCTCAACACTCTGTCTGATTTTGGATTTTTTTTTTTTTTTTTCCCTAAAATCAGACTTGACACCAGAGAGGCTGAATACCGCACTGAGTCAATGCGGTCTTAGCCTCTCTGGTGTCAACACTCTGTCTGATTTTGGATTTTTTTTTGTCTTTTTTCGAAAAATCTGACTTGACACCAGAGAGGCTGAATACCGCACTGAGTCAATGCGGTCTTAGCCTCTCTGGTCTCAACACTCTGTCTGATTTTGGATTTTTTTTTTTTTTTTTCAAAAATCAGACTTGACACCAGAGAGGCTGAATACCGCACTGAGTCAATGCGGTCTTAGCCTCTCTGGTGTCAACACTCTGTCCGATTTTGGATTTTTTTTTTTTTTTTCCAAAATCAGACTTGACACCAGAGAGGCTGAATACCGCACTGAGTCAATGCGGTCTTAGCCTCTCTGGTCTCAACACTCTGTCTGATTTTGGATTTTTTTTTTTTTTTTCCAAAATCAGACTTGACACCAGTGAGGCTGAATACCGCACTGAGTCAATGCGGTCTTAACCTCTCTGGTGTCAACACTCTGTCTGATTTTGGATTTTTTTTTTTTTTTTTCCAAAATCAGACTTGACACCAGAGAGGCTGAATACCGCACTGAGTCAATGCGGTCTTAGCCTCTCTGGTGTCAACACTCTGTCTGATTTTGGATTTTTTTTTTCTTTTTTCGAAAAATCAGACTTGACACCAGAGAGGCTGAATACCGCACTGAGTCAATGCGGTCTTAGCCTCTCTGGTCTCAACACTCTGTCTGATTTTGGATTTTTTTTTTTTTTTTTCCAAAATCAGACTTGACACCAGAGAGGCTGAATACCGCACTGAGTCAATGCGGTCTTAGCCTCTCTGGTGTCAACACTCTGTCCGATTTTGGATTTTTTTTTTTTTTTTTCCAAAATCAGACTTGACACCAGAGAGGCTGAATACCGCACTGAGTCAATGCGGTCTTAGCCTCTCTGGTCTCAACACTCTGTCTGATTTTGGATTTTTTTTTTCTTTTTTCCAAAATCAGACTTGACACCAGAGAGGCTGAATACTGCACTGAGTCAATGCGGTCTTAGCCTCTCTGGTCTCAACACTCTGTCTGATTTTGGATTTTTTTTTTTTTTTTTCCAAAATCAGACTTGACACCAGTGAGGCTGAATACCGCACTGAGTCAATGCGGTCTTAACCTCTCTGGTGTCAACACTCTGTCCGATTTTGGATTTTTTTTTTTTTTTTCCAAAATCAGACTTGACACCAGAGAGGCTGAATACCGCACTGAGTCAATGCGGTCTTAGCCTCTCTGGTGTCAACACTCTGTCCGATTTTGGATTTTTTTTTTTTTTTTCCAAAATCAGACTTGACACCAGAGAGGCTGAATACCGCACTGAGTCAATGCGGTCTTAGCCTCTCTGGTCTCAACACTCTGTCTGATTTTGGATTTATTTTTTATTTTTTCCAAAATCAGACTTGACACCAGAGAGGCTGAATACCGCACTGAGTCAATGCGGTCTTAGCCTCTCTGGTCTTAACACTCTGTCTGATTTTGGATTTTTTTTTTTTTTTTCCAAAATCAGACTTGACACCAGTGAGGCTGAATACCGCACTGAGTCAATGCGGTCTTAACCTCTCTGGTGTCAACACTCTGTCTGATTTTGGATTTTTTTTTTTTTTTTTCCAAAATCAGACTTGACACCAGAGAGGCTGAATACCGCACTGAGTCAATGCGGTCTTAGCCTCTCTGGTCTCAACACTCTGTCTGATTTTGGATTTTTTTTTTTTTTTTTCCAAAATCAGACTTGACACCAGAGAGGCTGAATACCGCACTGAGTCAATGCGGTCTTAGCCTCTCTGGTGTCAACACTCTGTCTGATTTTGGATTTTTTTTTTTTTTTTTTTCCTAAAATCAGACTTGACACCAGAGAGGCTGAATACCGCACTGAGTCAATGCGGTCTTAGCCTCTCTGGTGTCAACACTCTGTCTGATTTTGGATTTTTTTTTTCTTTTTTCGAAAAATCAGACTTGACACCAGAGAGGCTGAATACCGGACTGAGTCAATGCAGTCTTAGCCTCTCTGGTGTCAACACTCTGTCTGATTTTGGATTTTTTTTTTTTTTTTTTTCCAAAATCAGACTTGACACCAGAGAGGCTGAATACCGCACTGAGTCAATGCGGTCTTAGCCTCTCTGGTTTCAACACTCTGTCTGATTTTGGATTTTTTTTTTTTTTTTTTCCAAAATCAGACTTGACACCAGAGAGGCGGAATACCGCACTGAGTCAATGCGGTCTTAGCCTCTCTGGTCTCAACACTCTGTCTGATTTTGGATTTTTTTTTTTTTTTTCCAAAATCAGACTTGACACCAGAGAGGCTGAATACCGCACTGAGTCAATGCGGTCTTAGCCTCTCTGGTCTCAACACTCTGTCTGATTTTGGATTTTTTTTTTTTTTTTCCCAAAATCAGACTTGACACCAGAGAGGCTGAATACCGCACTGAGTCAATGCGGTCTTAGCCTCTCTGGTGTCAACACTCTGTCTGATTTTGGATTTTTTTTTTTTTTTTTTCCAAAATCAGACTTGACACCAGAGAGGCTGAATACCGCACTGAGTCAATGCGGTCTTAGCCTCTCTGGTGTCAACACTCTGTCTGATTTTGGATTTTTTTTTTTTTTTTTCCAAAATCAGACTTGACACCAGAGAGGCTGAATACCGCACTGAGTCAATGCGGTCTTAGCCTCTCTGGTCTCAACACTCTGTCTGATTTTGGATTTTTTTTTTTTTTTTTCCAAAATCAGACTTGACACCAGAGAGGCTGAATACCGCACTGAGTCAATGCGGTCTTAGCCTCTCTGGTCTCAACACTCTGTCTGATTTTAGATTTTTTTTTTTTTTTTCCTAAATCAGACTTGACACCAGAGAGGCTGAATACCGCACTGAGTCAATGCGGTCTTAGCCTCTCTGGTGTCAACACTCTGTCTGATTTTGGATTTTTTTTTTTTTTTTCCAAAATCAGACTTGACACCAGAGAGGCTGAATACCGCACTGAGTCAATGCGGTCTTAGCCTCTCTGGTCTCAACACTCTGTCTGATTTTGGATTTTTTTTTTTTTTTTTTCCAAAATCAGACTTGACACCAGAGAGGCTGAATACCGCACTGAGTCAATGCGGTCTTAGCCTCTCTGGTGTCAACACTCTGTCTGATTTTGGATTTTTTTTTTTTTTTTTCCAAAATCAGACTTGACACCAGAGAGGCTGAATACCGCACTGAGTCAATGCGGTCTTAGCCTCTCTGGTCTCAACACTCTGTCTGATTTTGGATTTTTTTTTTCTTTTTTCCAAAATCAGACTTGACACCAGAGAGGCTGAATACCGCACTGAGTCAATGCGGTCTTAGCCTCTCTGGTCTCAACACTCTGTCTGATTTTAGATTTTTTTTTTTTTTTTCCAAAATCAGACTTGACACCAGAGAGGCTGAATACCGCAATGAGTCAATGCGGTCTTAGCCTCTCTGGTGTCAACACTCTGTCTGATTTTGGATTTTTTTTTTTTTTTTTCCAAAATCAGACTTGACACCAGAGAGGCTGAATACCGCACTGAGTCAATGCGGTCTTAGCCTCTCTGGTCTCAACACTCTGTCTGATTTTGGATTTTTTTTTTTTTTTTTTCCAAAATCAGACTTGACACCAGAGAGGCTGAATACCGCACTGAGTCAATGCAGTCTTAGCCTCTCTGGTGTCAACACTCTGTCTGATTTTGGATTTTTTTTTTTTTTTTTTCCAAAATCAGACTTGACACCAGAGAGGCTGAATACCGCACTGAGTCAATGCGGTCTTAGCGTCTCTGGTCTCAACACTCTGTCTGATTTTGGATTTTTTTTTTTTTTTTTCCAAAATCAGACTTGACAACAGAGAGGCTGAATACCGCACTGAGTCAATGCGGTCTTAGCCTCTCTGGTGTCAACACTCTGTCCGATTTTGGATTTTTTTTTTTTTTTTCCAAAATCAGACTTGACACCAGAGAGGCTGAATACCGCACTGAGTCAATGCGGTCTTAGCCTCTCTGGTCTCAACACTCTGTCTGATTTTGGATTTTTTTTTTCTTTTTTCCAAAATCAGACTTGGCACCAGAGAGGCTGAATACCGCACTGAGTCAATGCGGTCTTAGCCTCTCTGGTCTCAACACTCTGTCTGATTTTGGATTTTTTTTTTTTTTTTCCAAAATCAGACTTGACACCAGTGAGGCTGAATACCGCACTGAGTCAATGCGGTCTTAACCTCTCTGGTGTCAACACTCTGTCTGATTTTGGATTTTTTTTTTTTTTTTTCCAAAATCAGACTTGACACCAGAGAGGCTGAATACCGCACTGAGTCAATGCGGTCTTAGCCTCTCTGGTGTCAACACTCTGTCTGATTTTGGATTTATTTTTATTTTTTTCCAAAATCAGACTTGACACCAGAGAGGCTGAATACCGCAATGAGTCAATGCGGTCTTAGCCTCTCTGGTGTCAACACTCTGTCTGATTTTGGATTTTTTTTTTTTTTTTCCAAAATCAGACTTGACACCAGAGAGGCTGAATACCGCACTGAGTCAATGCGGTCTTAGCCTCTCTGGTCTCAACACTCTGTCTGATTTTGGATTTTTTTTTTTTTTTTTTCCAAAATCAGACTTGACACCAGAGAGGCTGAATACCGCACTGAGTCAATGCAGTCTTAGCCTCTCTGGTGTCAACACTCTGTCTGATTTTGGATTTTTTTTTTTTTTTTTTCCAAAATCAGACTTGACACCAGAGAGGCTGAATACCGCACTGAGTCAATGCGGTCTTAGCGTCTCTGGTCTCAACACTCTGTCTGATTTTGGATTTTTTTTTTTTTTTTTTCCAAAATCAGACTTGACACCAGAGAGGCTGAATACCGCACTGAGTCAATGCGGTCTTAGCCTCTCTGGTCTCAACACTCTGTCTGATTTTGGATTTTTTTTTTTTTTTTCCAAAATCAGACTTGACACCAGTGAGGCTGAATACCGCACTGAGTCAATGCGGTCTTAGCCTCTCTGGTCTCAACACTCTGTCTGATTTTGGATTTTTTTTTTCTTTTTTCCAAAATCAGACTTGGCACCAGAGAGGCTGAATACCGCACTGAGTCAATGCGGTCTTAGCCTCTCTGGTCTCAACACTCTGTCTGATTTTGGATTTTTTTTTTTTTTTTTCCAAAATCAGACTTGACACCAGTGAGGCTGAATACCGCACTGAGTCAATGCGGTCTTAACCTCTCTGGTGTCAACACTCTGTCTGATTTTGGATTTTTTTTTTTTTTTTTCCAAAATCAGACTTGACACCAGAGAGGCTGAATACCGCACTGAGTCAATGCGGTCTTAGCCTCTCTGGTCTCAACACTCTGTCTGATTTTGGATTTTTTTTTTTTTTTTTCCAAAATCAGACTTGACACCAGAGAGGCTGAATACCGCACTGAGTCAATGCGGTCTTAGCCTCTCTGGTCTCAACACTCTGTCTGATTTTGGATTTTTTTTTTTTTTTTCCAAAATCAGACTTGACACCAGTGAGGCTGAATACCGCACTGAGTCAATGCGGTCTTAACCTCTCTGGTGTCAACACTCTGTCTGATTTTGGATTTTTTTTTTTTTTTTTCCAAAATCAGACTTGACACCAGAGAGGCTGAATACCGCACTGAGTCAATGCGGTCTTAGCCTCTCTGGTCTCAACACTCTGTCTGATTTTGGATTTTTTTTTTTTTTTTTCCAAAATCAGACTTGACACCAGAGAGGCTGAATACCGCACTGAGTCAATGCGGTCTTAGCCTCTCTGGTCTCAACACTCTGTCTGATTTTGGATTTTTTTTTTTTTTTTTCCAAAATCAGACTTAACACCAGAGAGGCTGAATACCGCACCTAGTCAATGCGGTCTTAGCCTCTCTGGTGTCAACACTCTGTCTGATTTTGGATTTTTTTTTTTTTTTTTCCAAAATCAGACTTGACACCAGAGAGGCTGAATACCGCACTGAGTCAATGCGGTCTTAGCCTCTCTGGTCTCAACACTCTGTCTGATTTTGGATTTTTTTTTTTTTTTTTTCCAAAAAAAGACTTGACACCAGAGAGGCTGAATACCGCACTGAGTCAATGCGGTCTTAGCCTCTCTGGTGTCAACACTCTGTCTGATTTTGGATTTTTTTTTTTTTTTTCCAAAATCAGACTTGACACCAGAGAGGCTGAATACCGCACTGAGTCAATGCGGTCTTAGCCTCTCTGGTCTCAACACTCTGTCTGATTTTGGATTTTTTTTTTTTTTTTTCCAAAATCAGACTTGACACCAGAGAGGCTGAATACCGCACTGAGTCAATGCGGTCTTAGCCTCTCTGGTCTCAACACTCTGTCTGATTTTGGATTTTTTTTTTTTTTTTTCCAAAATCAGACTTGACACCAGAGAGGCTGAATACCGCACTGAGTCAATGCGGTCTTAGCCTCTCTGGTGTCAACACTCTGTCTGATTTTGGATTTTTTTTTTTTTTTTCCAAAATCAGACTTGACACCAGAGAGGCTGAATACCGCACTGAGTCAATGCGGTCTTAGCCTCTCTGGTCCCAACACTCTGTCTGATTTTGGATTTTTTTTTTTTTTTTCCAAAATCAGACTTGACACCAGAGAGGCTGAATACCGCACTGAGTCAATGCGGTCTTAGCCTCTCTGGTCTCAACACTCTGTCTGATTTTGGATTTTTTTTTTTTTTTTTCCAAAATCAGACTTGACACCAGAGAGGCTGAATACCGCACTGAGTCAATGCGGTCTTAGCCTCTCTGGTGTCAACACTCTGTCTGATTTTGGATTTTTTTTTTTTTTTTCGAAAATCAGACTTGACACCAGAGAGGCTGAATACCGCACTGAGTCAATGCGGTCTTAGCCTCTCTGGTCTCAACACTCTGTCTGATTTTGGATTTTTTTTTTTTTTTTCCAAAATCAGACTTGACACCAGAGAGGCTGAATACCGCACTGAGTCAATGCGGGCTTAGCCTCTCTGGTCTCAACACTCTGTCTGATTTTGGATTTTTTTTTTTTTTTTTCCAAAATCAGACTTGACACCAGAGAGGCTGAATACCGCACTGAGTCAATGCGGTCTTAGCCTCTCTGGTCTCAACACTCTGTCTGATTTTGGATTTTTTTTTTTTTTTTTCCAAAATCAGACTTGACACCAGAGAGGCTGAATACCGCACTGAGTCAATGCGGTCTTAGCCTCTCTGGTCTCAACACTCTGTCTGATTTTGGATTTTTTTTTTTTTTTTCTAAAATCAGACTTGACACCAGAGAGGCTGAATACCGCACTGAGTCAATGCGGTCTTAGCCTCTCTGGTGTCAACACTCTGTCTGATTTTGGATTTTTTTTTTTTTTTCCAAAATCAGACTTGACACCAGAGAGGCTGAATACCGCACTGAGTCAATGCGGTCTTAGCCTCTGGTGTCAACACTCTGTCTGATTTTGGATTTTTTTTTTTTTTTTTCCAAAATCAGACTTGACACCAGAGAGGCTGAATACCGCACTGAGTCAATGCGGTCTTAGCCTCTCTGGTGTCAACACTCTGTCTGATTTTGGATTTTTTTTTTTTTTTTCCAAAATCAGACTTGACACCAGAGAGGCTGAATACCGCACTGAGTCAATGCGGTCTTAGCCTCTCTGGTCTCAACACTCTGTCTGATTTTGGATTTTTTTTTTTTTTTTTTCCAAAATAAGACTTGACACCAGAGAGGCTGAATACCGCACTGCGTCAATGCGGTCTTAGCCTCTCTGGTGTCAACACTCTGTCTGATTTTGGATTTTTTTTTTTTTTTTTCAAAATCAGACTTGACACCAGAGAGGCTGAATACCACACTGAGTCAATGCGGTCTTAGCCTCTCTGGTCTCAACACTCTGTCTGATTTTGGATTTTTTTTTTTTTTTTTCCAAAATCAGACTTGACACCAGAGAGGCTGAATACCGCACTGAGTCAATGCGGTCTTAGCCTCTATGGTCTCAACACTGTCTGATTTTGGATTTTTTTTTTTTTTTTTCCAAAATCAGACTTGACACCAGAGAGGCTGAATACCGCACTGAGTCAATGCGGTCTTAGCCTCTCTGGTGTCAACACTCTGTCTGATTTTGGATTTTTTTTTTTTTTTTTCCAAAATCAGACTTGACACCAGAGAGGCTGAATACCGCACTGAGTCAATGCGGTCTTAGCCTCTCTGGTCTCAACACTCTGTCTGATTTTGGATTTTTTTTTTTTTTTTTTCCAAAATAAGACTTGACACCAGAGAGGCTGAATACCGCACTGAGTCAATGCGGTCTTAGCCTCTCTGGTGTCAACACTCTGTCTGATTTTGGATTTTTTTTTTTTTTTTCCAAAATAAGACTTGACACCAGAGAGGCTGAATACCGCACTGAGTCAATGCGGTCTTAGCCTCTCTGGTCTCAACACTCTGTCTGATTTTGGATTTTTTTTTTTTTTTTTCCAAAATCAGACTTGACACCAGAGAGGCTGAATACCGCACTGAGTCAATGCGGTCTTAGCCTCTCTGGTCTCAACACTCTGTCTGATTTTGGATTTTTTTTTTTTTTTTCCAAAATCAGACTTGACACCAGAGAGGCTGAATACCGCACTGAGTCAATGCGGTCTTAGCCTCTCTGGTGTCAACACTCTGTCTGATTTTGGATTTTTTTTTTTTTTTTTCCAAAATCAGACTTGACACCAGAGAGGCTGAATACCGCACTGAGTCAATGCGGTCTTAGCCTCTCTGGTCTCAACACTCTGTCTGATTTTGGATTTTTTTTTTTTTTTTTTCCAAAATAAGACTTGACACCAGAGAGGCTGAATACCGCACTGAGTCAATGCGGTCTTAGCCTCTCTGGTGTCAACACTCTGTCTGATTTTGGATTTTTTTTTTTTTTTTCCAAAATCAGACTTGACAGCAGAGAGGCTGAATACCGCACTGAGTCAATGCGGTCTTAGCCTCTCTGGTCTCAACACTCTGTCTGATTTTGGATTTTTTTTTTTTTTTTCTAAAATCAGACTTGACACCAGAGAGGCTGAATACCGCACTGAGTCAATGCGGTCTTAGCCTCTCTGGTGTCAACACTCTGTCTGATTTTGGATTTTTTTTTTTTTTTATCCAAAATCAGACTTGACACCAGAGAGGCTGAATACCGCACTGAGTCAATGCGGTCTTAGCCTCTCTGGTGTCAACACTCTGTCTGATTTTGGATTTTTTTTTTTTTTCCAAAATCAGACGACACCAGAGAGGCTGAATACCGCACTGAGTCAATGCGGTCTTAGCCTCTCTGGTGTCAACACTCTGTCTGATTTTGGATTTTTTTTTTTTTTTTCCAAAATCAGACTTGACACCAGAGAGGCTGAATACTGCACTGAGTCAATGCGGTCTTAGCCTCTCTGGTCTCAACACTCTGTCTGATTTTGGATTTTTTTTTTTTTTTTTCCAAAATCAGACTTGACACCAGAGAGGCTGAATACCGCACTGAGTCAATGCGGTCTTAGCCTCTCTGGTGTCAACACTCTGTCTGATTTTGGATTTTTTTTTTCTTTTTCCAAAATCAGACTTGACACCAGAGAGGCTGAATACCGCACTGAGTCAATGCGGTCTTAGCCTCTCTGGTCTCAACACTCTGTCTGATTTTGGATTTTTTTTTTTTTTTTTCCAAAATCAGACTTGACACCAGAGAGGCTGAATACCGCACTGAGTCAATGCGGTCTTAGCCTCTCTGGTCTCAACACTCTGTCTGATTTTGGATTTTTTTTTTTTTTTTTTCCAAAATCAGACTTGACACCAGAGAGGCTGAATACCGCACTGAGTCAATGCGGTCTTAGCCTATCTGGTCTCAACACTCTGTCTGATTTTGGATTTTTTTTTTTTTTTTCCAAAATCAGACTTGACACCAGAGAGGCTGAATACCGCACTGAGTCAATGCGGTCTTAGCCTCTCTGGTGTCAACACTCTGTCTGATTTTGGATTTTTTTTTTTTTTTTCCCAAAATCAGACTTGACACCAGAGAGGCTGAATACCGCACTGAGTCAATGCGGTCTTAGCCTCTCTGGTCTCAACACTCTGTCTGATTTTGGATTTTTTTTTTTTTTTTTTCCAAAATAAGACTTGACACCAGAGAGGCTGAATACCGCACTGAGTCAATGCGGTCTTAGCCTCTCTGGTGTCAACACTCTGTCTGATTTTGGATTTTTTTTTTTTTTTTTCCAAAATCAGACTTGACAGCAGAGAGGCTGAATACCGCACTGAGTCAATGCGGTCTTAGCCTCTCTGGTCTCAACACTCTGTCTGATTTTGGATTTTTTTTTTTTTTTTCTAAAATCAGACTTGACACCAGAGAGGCTGAATACCGCACTATACCGCACTGAGTCAATGCGGTCTTAGCCTCTCTGGTCTCAACACTCTGTCTGATTTTGGATTTTTTTTTTTTTTTTTCCAAAATCAGACTTGACACCAGAGAGGCTGAATACCGCACTGAGTCAATGCGGTCTTAGCCTCTCTGGTGTCAACACTCTGTCTGATTTTTGATTTTTGATTTTTTTTTCCCAAAATCAGACTTGACACCAGAGAGGCTGAATACCGGACTGAGTCAATGCGGTCTTAGCCTCTCTGGTCTCAACACTCTGTCTGATTTTGGATTTTTTTTTTTTTTTTTCCTAAAATCAGACTTGACACCAGAGAGGCTGAATACCGCACTGAGTCAATGCGGTCTTAGCCTCTCTGGTCTCAACACTCTGTCTGATTTTGGATTTTTTTTTTTTTTTTTCAAAAATCAGACTTGACACCAGAGAGGCTGAATACCGCACTGAGTCAATGCGGTCTTAGCCTCTCTGGTGTCAACACTCTGTCCGATTTTGGATTTTTTTTTTTTTTTTCCAAAATCAGACTTGACACCAGAGAGGCTGAATACCGCACTGAGTCAATGCGGTCTTAGCCTCTCTGGTCTCAACACTCTGTCTGATTTTGGATTTATTTTTTATTTTTTCCAAAATCAGACTTGACACCAGAGAGGCTGAATACCGCACTGAGTCAATGCGGTCTTAGCCTCTCTGGTCTTAACACTCTGTCTGATTTTGGATTTTTTTTTTTTTTTTCCAAAATCAGACTTGACACCAGTGAGGCTGAATACCGCACTGAGTCAATGCGGTCTTAACCTCTCTGGTGTCAACACTCTGTCTGATTTTGGATTTTTTTTTTTTTTTTTCCAAAATCAGACTTGACACCAGAGAGGCTGAATACCGCACTGAGTCAATGCGGTCTTAGCCTCTCTGGTGTCAACACTCTGTCTGATTTTGGATTTTTTTTTTCTTTTTTCGAAAAATCAGACTTGACACCAGAGAGGCTGAATACCACACTGAGTCAATGCGGTCTTAGCCTCTCTGGTCTCAACACTCTGTCTGATTTTGGATTTTTTTTTTTTTTTTTTCCAAAATCAGACTTGACACCAGTGAGGCTGAATACCGCACTGAGTCAATGCGGTCTTAACCTCTCTGGTGTCAACACTCTGTCCGATTTTGGATTTTTTTTTTTTTTTTTCCAAAATCAGACTTGACACCAGAGAGGCTGAATACCGCACTGAGTCAATGCGGTCTTAGCCTCTCTGGTGTCAACACTCTGTCTGATTTTGGATTTTTTTTTTTTTTTTCCAAAATCAGACTTGACACCAGAGAGGCTGAATACCGCACTGAGTCAATGCGGTCTTAGCCTCTCTGGTCTCAACACTCTGTCTGATTTTGGATTTTTTTTTTTTTTTTTCCAAAATCAGACTTGACACCAGAGAGGCTGAATACCGCACTGAGTCAATGCGGTCTTAGCCTCTCTGGTCTCAACACTCTGTCTGATTTTGGATTTTTTTTTTTTTTTTTCCAAAATCAGACTTGACACCAGAGAGGCTGAATACCGCACTGAGTCAATGCGGTCTTAGCCTCTCTGGTGTCAACACTCTGTCTGATTTTGGATTTTTTTTTTTTTTTTCCAAAATCAGACTTGACACCAGAGAGGCTGAATACCGCACTGAGTCAATGCGGTCTTAGCCTCTCTGGTCTCAACACTCTGTCTGATTTTGGATTTTTTTTTTTTTTTCCAAAATCAGACTTGACACCAGAGAGGCTGAATACCGCACTGAGTCAATGCGGTCTTAGCCTCTCTGGTCTCAACACTCTGTCTGATTTTGGATTTTTTTTTTTTTTTTTCCAAAATCAGACTTGACACCAGAGAGGCTGAATACCGCACTGAGTCAATGCGGTCTTAGCCTCTCTGGTGTCAACACTCTGTCTGATTTTGGATTTTTTTTTTTTTTTTCGAAAATCAGACTTGACACCAGAGAGGCTGAATACCGCACTGAGTCAATGCGGTCTTAGCCTCTCTGGTCTCAACACTCTGTCTGATTTTGGATTTTTTTTTTTTTTTTTTCCAAAATCAGACTTGACACCAGAGAGGCTGAATACCGCACTGAGTCAATGCGGGCTTAGCCTCTCTGGTCTCAACACTCTGTCTGATTTTGGATTTTTTTTTTTTTTTTTCCAAAATCAGACTTGACACCAGAGAGGCTGAATACCGCACTGAGTCAATGCGGTCTTAGCCTCTCTGGTCTCAACACTCTGTCTGATTTTGGATTTTTTTTTTTTTTTTTCCAAAATCAGACTTGACACCAGAGAGGCTGAATACCGCACTGAGTCAATGCGGTCTTAGCCTCTCTGGTCTCAACACTCTGTCTGATTTTGGATTATTATTTTTTTTTTCCAAAATCAGACTTGACACCAGAGAGGCTGAATACCGCACTGAGTCAATGCGGTCTTAGCCTCTCTGGTGTCAACACTCTGTCTGATTTTGGATTTTTTTTTTTTTTTTTCCAAAATCAGACTTGACACCAGAGAGGCTGAATACCGCACTGAGTCAATGCGGTCTTAGCCTCTCTGGTCTCAACACTCTGTCTGATTTTGGATTTTTTTTTTTTTTTTTTCCAAAATAAGACTTGACACCAGAGAGGCTGAATACCGCACTGAGTCAATGCGGTCTTAGCCTCTCTGGTGTCAACACTCTGTCTGATTTTGGATTTTTTTTTTTTTTTTCCAAAATCAGACTTGACAGCAGAGAGGCTGAATACCGCACTGAGTCAATGCGGTCTTAGCCTCTCTGGTCTCAACACTCTGTCTGATTTTGGATTTTTTTTTTTTTTTTCTAAAATCAGACTTGACACCAGAGAGGCTGAATACCGCACTGAGTCAATGCGGTCTTAGCCTCTCTGGTGTCAACACTCTGTCTGATTTTGGATTTTTTTTTTTTTTTATCCAAAATCAGACTTGACACCAGAGAGGCTGAATACCGCACTGAGTCAATGCGGTCTTAGCCTCTCTGGTGTCAACACTCTGTCTGATTTTGGATTTTTTTTTTTTTTTCCAAAATCAGACGACACCAGAGAGGCTGAATACCGCACTGAGTCAATGCGGTCTTAGCCTCTCTGGTGTCAACACTCTGTCTGATTTTGGATTTTTTTTTTTTTTTTCCAAAATCAGACTTGACACCAGAGAGGCTGAATACTGCACTGAGTCAATGCGGTCTTAGCCTCTCTGGTCTCAACACTCTGTCTGATTTTGGATTTTTTTTTTTTTTTTTCCAAAATCAGACTTGACACCAGAGAGGCTGAATACCGCACTGAGTCAATGCGGTCTTAGCCTCTCTGGTGTCAACACTCTGTCTGATTTTGGATTTTTTTTTTCTTTTTCCAAAATCAGACTTGACACCAGAGAGGCTGAATACCGCACTGAGTCAATGCGGTCTTAGCCTCTCTGGTCTCAACACTCTGTCTGATTTTGGATTTTTTTTTTTTTTTTTCCAAAATCAGACTTGACACCAGAGAGGCTGAATACCGCACTGAGTCAATGCGGTCTTAGCCTCTCTGGTCTCAACACTCTGTCTGATTTTGGATTTTTTTTTTTTTTTTTTCCAAAATCAGACTTGACACCAGAGAGGCTGAATACCGCACTGAGTCAATGCGGTCTTAGCCTATCTGGTCTCAACACTCTGTCTGATTTTGGATTTTTTTTTTTTTTTTCCAAAATCAGACTTGACACCAGAGAGGCTGAATACCGCACTGAGTCAATGCGGTCTTAGCCTCTCTGGTGTCAACACTCTGTCTGATTTTGGATTTTTTTTTTTTTTTTTCCAAAATCAGACTTGACACCAGAGAGGCTGAATACCGCACTGAGTCAATGCGGTCTTAGCCTCTCTGGTCTCAACACTCTGTCTGATTTTGGATTTTTTTTTTTTTTTTTTCCAAAATAAGACTTGACACCAGAGAGGCTGAATACCGCACTGAGTCAATGCGGTCTTAGCCTCTCTGGTGTCAACACTCTGTCTGATTTTGGATTTTTTTTTTTTTTTTCCAAAATCAGACTTGACAGCAGAGAGGCTGAATACCGCACTGAGTCAATGCGGTCTTAGCCTCTCTGGTCTCAACACTCTGTCTGATTTTGGATTTTTTTTTTTTTTTTCTAAAATCAGACTTGACACCAGAGAGGCTGAATACCGCACTATACCGCACTGAGTCAATGCGGTCTTAGCCTCTCTGGTCTCAACACTCTGTCTGATTTTGGATTTTTTTTTTTTTTTTTCCAAAATCAGACTTGACACCAGAGAGGCTGAATACCGCACTGAGTCAATGCGGTCTTAGCCTCTCTGGTGTCAACACTCTGTCTGATTTTTGATTTTTGATTTTTTTTTCCCAAAATCAGACTTGACACCAGAGAGGCTGAATACCGGACTGAGTCAATGCGGTCTTAGCCTCTCTGGTCTCAACACTCTGTCTGATTTTGGATTTTTTTTTTTTTTTTTTCCTAAAATCAGACTTGACACCAGAGAGGCTGAATACCGCACTGAGTCAATGCGGTCTTAGCCTCTCTGGTCTCAACACTCTGTCTGATTTTGGATTTTTTTTTTTTTTTTTCAAAAATCAGACTTGACACCAGAGAGGCTGAATACCGCACTGAGTCAATGCGGTCTTAGCCTCTCTGGTGTCAACACTCTGTCCGATTTTGGATTTTTTTTTTTTTTTTCCAAAATCAGACTTGACACCAGAGAGGCTGAATACCGCACTGAGTCAATGCGGTCTTAGCCTCTCTGGTCTCAACACTCTGTCTGATTTTGGATTTTTTTTTTATTTTTTCCAAAATCAGACTTGACACCAGAGAGGCTGAATACCGCACTGAGTCAATGCGGTCTTAGCCTCTCTGGTCTTAACACTCTGTCTGATTTTGGATTTTTTTTTTTTTTTTCCAAAATCAGACTTGACACCAGTGAGGCTGAATACCGCACTGAGTCAATGCGGTCTTAACCTCTCTGGTGTCAACACTCTGTCTGATTTTGGATTTTTTTTTTTTTTTTTCCAAAATCAGACTTGACACCAGAGAGGCTGAATACCGCACTGAGTCAATGCGGTCTTAGCCTCTCTGGTGTCAACACTCTGTCTGATTTTGGATTTTTTTTTTCTTTTTTCGAAAAATCAGACTTGACACCAGAGAGGCTGAATACCGCACTGAGTCAATGCGGTCTTAGCCTCTCTGGTCTCAACACTCTGTCTGATTTTGGATTTTTTTTTTTTTTTTTTCCAAAATCAGACTTGACACCAGTGAGGCTGAATACCGCACTGAGTCAATGCGGTCTTAACCTCTCTGGTGTCAACACTCTGTCTGATTTTTGATTTTTGATTTTTTTTTCCCAAAATCAGACTTGACACCAGAGAGGCTGAATACCGGACTGAGTCAATGCGGTCTTAGCCTCTCTGGTCTCAACACTCTGTCTGATTTTGGATTTTTTTTTTTTTTTTTTCCTAAAATCAGACTTGACACCAGAGAGGCTGAATACCGCACTGAGTCAATGCGGTCTTAGCCTCTCTGGTCTCAACACTCTGTCTGATTTTGGATTTTTTTTTTTTTTTTTCAAAAATCAGACTTGACACCAGAGAGGCTGAATACCGCACTGAGTCAATGCGGTCTTAGCCTCTCTGGTGTCAACACTCTGTCCGATTTTGGATTTTTTTTTTTTTTTTCCAAAATCAGACTTGACACCAGAGAGGCTGAATACCGCACTGAGTCAATGCGGTCTTAGCCTCTCTGGTCTCAACACTCTGTCTGATTTTGGATTTTTTTTTTATTTTTTCCAAAATCAGACTTGACACCAGAGAGGCTGAATACCGCACTGAGTCAATGCGGTCTTAGCCTCTCTGGTCTTAACACTCTGTCTGATTTTGGATTTTTTTTTTTTTTTTCCAAAATCAGACTTGACACCAGTGAGGCTGAATACCGCACTGAGTCAATGCGGTCTTAACCTCTCTGGTGTCAACACTCTGTCTGATTTTGGATTTTTTTTTTTTTTTTTCCAAAATCAGACTTGACACCAGAGAGGCTGAATACCGCACTGAGTCAATGCGGTCTTAGCCTCTCTGGTGTCAACACTCTGTCTGATTTTGGATTTTTTTTTTCTTTTTTCGAAAAATCAGACTTGACACCAGAGAGGCTGAATACCGCACTGAGTCAATGCGGTCTTAGCCTCTCTGGTCTCAACACTCTGTCTGATTTTGGATTTTTTTTTTTTTTTTTTCCAAAATCAGACTTGACACCAGTGAGGCTGAATACCGCACTGAGTCAATGCGGTCTTAACCTCTCTGGTGTCAACACTCTGTCCGATTTTGGATTTTTTTTTTTTTTTTTCCAAAATCAGACTTGACACCAGAGAGGCTGAATACCGCACTGAGTCAATGCGGTCTTAGCCTCTCTGGTGTCAACACTCTGTCTGATTTTGGATTTTTTTTTTTTTTTTCCAAAATCAGACTTGACACCAGAGAGGCTGAATACCGCACTGAGTCAATGCGGTCTTAGCCTCTCTGGTCTCAACACTCTGTCTGATTTTGGATTTTTTTTTTTTTTTTTCCAAAATCAGACTTGACACCAGAGAGGCTGAATACCGCACTGAGTCAATGCGGTCTTAGCCTCTCTGGTCTCAACACTCTGTCTGATTTTGGATTTTTTTTTTTTTTTTTCCAAAATCAGACTTGACACCAGAGAGGCTGAATACCGCACTGAGTCAATGCGGTCTTAGCCTCTCTGGTGTCAACACTCTGTCTGATTTTGGATTTTTTTTTTTTTTTTCCAAAATCAGACTTGACACCAGAGAGGCTGAATACCGCACTGAGTCAATGCGGTCTTAGCCTCTCTGGTCTCAACACTCTGTCTGATTTTGGATTTTTTTTTTTTTTTTTCCAAAATCAGACTTGACACCAGAGAGGCTGAATACCGCACTGAGTCAATGCGGTCTTAGCCTCTCTGGTGTCAACACTCTGTCTGATTTTGGATTTTTTTTTTTTTTTTCGAAAATCAGACTTGACACCAGAGAGGCTGAATACCGCACTGAGTCAATGCGGTCTTAGCCTCTCTGGTCTCAACACTCTGTCTGATTTTGGATTTTTTTTTTTTTTTTTCCAAAATCAGACTTGACACCAGAGAGGCTGAATACCGCACTGAGTCAATGCGGGCTTAGCCTCTCTGGTCTCAACACTCTGTCTGATTTTGGATTTTTTTTTTTTTTTTTCCAAAATCAGACTTGACACCAGAGAGGCTGAATACCGCACTGAGTCAATGCGGTCTTAGCCTCTCTGGTCTCAACACTCTGTCTGATTTTGGATTTTTTTTTTTTTTTTTCCAAAATCAGACTTGACACCAGAGAGGCTGAATACCGCACTGAGTCAATGCGGTCTTAGCCTCTCTGGTCTCAACACTCTGTCTGATTTTGGATTTTTTTTTTTTTTTTCTAAAATCAGACTTGACACCAGAGAGGCTGAATACCGCACTGAGTCAATGCGGTCTTAGCCTCTCTGGTGTCAACACTCTGTCTGATTTTGGATTTTTTTTTTTTTTTCCAAAATCAGACTTGACACCAGAGAGGCTGAATACCGCACTGAGTCAATGCGGTCTTAGCCTCTCTGGTGTCAACACTCTGTCTGATTTTGGATTTTTTTTTTTTTTTTTCCAAAATCAGACTTGACACCAGAGAGGCTGAATACCGCACTGAGTCAATGCGGTCTTAGCCTCTCTGGTGTCAACACTCTGTCTGATTTTGGATTTTTTTTTTTTTTTTCCAATATCAGACTTGACACCAGAGAGGCTGAATACCGCACTGAGTCAATGCGGTCTTAGCCTCTCTGGTCTCAACACTCTGTCTGATTTTGGATATTTTTTTTTTTTTTTTCCAAAATAAGACTTGACACCAGAGAGGCTGAATACCGCACTGCGTCAATGCGGTCTTAGCCTCTCTGGTGTCAACACTCTGTCTGATTTTGGATTTTTTTTTTTTTTTTTCAAAATCAGACTTGACACCAGAGAGGCTGAATACCACACTGAGTCAATGCGGTCTTAGCCTCTCTGGTCTCAACACTCTGTCTGATTTTGGATTTTTTTTTTTTTTTTTCCAAAATCAGACTTGACACCAGAGAGGCTGAATACCGCACTGAGTCAATGCGGTCTTAGCCTCTATGGTCTCAACACTGTCTGATTTTGGATTTTTTTTTTTTTTTTTCCAAAATCAGACTTGACACCAGAGAGGCTGAATACCGCACTGAGTCAATGCGGTCTTAGCCTCTCTGGTGTCAACACTCTGTCTGATTTTGGATTTTTTTTTTTTTTTTTCCAAAATCAGACTTGACACCAGAGAGGCTGAATACCGCACTGAGTCAATGCGGTCTTAGCCTCTCTGGTCTCAACACTCTGTCTGATTTTGGATTTTTTTTTTTTTTTTTTCCAAAATAAGACTTGACACCAGAGAGGCTGAATACCGCACTGAGTCAATGCGGTCTTAGCCTCTCTGGTGTCAACACTCTGTCTGATTTTGGATTTTTTTTTTTTTTTTCCAAAATCAGACTTGACACCAGAGAGGCTGAATACCGCACTGAGTCAATGCGGTCTTAGCCTCTCTGGTCTCAACACTCTGTCTGATTTTGGATTTTTTTTTTTTTTTTTCCAAAATCAGACTTGACACCAGAGAGGCTGAATACCGCACTGAGTCAATGCGGTCTTAGCCTATCTGGTCTCAACACTCTGTCTGATTTTGGATTTTTTTTTTTTTTTTCCAAAATCAGACTTGACACCAGAGAGGCTGAATACCGCACTGAGTCAATGCGGTCTTAGCCTCTCTGGTGTCAACACTCTGTCTGATTTTGGATTTTTTTTTTTTTTTTTCCAAAATCAGACTTGACACCAGAGAGGCTGAATACCGCACTGAGTCAATGCGGTCTTAGCCTCTCTGGTCTCAACACTCTGTCTGATTTTGGATTTTTTTTTTTTTTTTTTCCAAAATAAGACTTGACACCAGAGAGGCTGAATACCGCACTGAGTCAATGCGGTCTTAGCCTCTCTGGTGTCAACACTCTGTCTGATTTTGGATTTTTTTTTTTTTTTTCCAAAATCAGACTTGACAGCAGAGAGGCTGAATACCGCACTGAGTCAATGCGGTCTTAGCCTCTCTGGTCTCAACACTCTGTCTGATTTTGGATTTTTTTTTTTTTTTTCTAAAATCAGACTTGACACCAGAGAGGCTGAATACCGCACTGAGTCAATGCGGTCTTAGCCTCTCTGGTGTCAACACTCTGTCTGATTTTGGATTTTTTTTTTTTTTTATCCAAAATCAGACTTGACACCAGAGAGGCTGAATACCGCACTGAGTCAATGCGGTCTTAGCCTCTCTGGTGTCAACACTCTGTCTGATTTTGGATTTTTTTTTTTTTTTCCAAAATCAGACGACACCAGAGAGGCTGAATACCGCACTGAGTCAATGCGGTCTTAGCCTCTCTGGTGTCAACACTCTGTCTGATTTTGGATTTTTTTTTTTTTTTTCCAAAATCAGACTTGACACCAGAGAGGCTGAATACTGCACTGAGTCAATGCGGTCTTAGCCTCTCTGGTCTCAACACTCTGTCTGATTTTGGATTTTTTTTCTTTTTTTTCCAAAATCAGACTTGACACCAGAGAGGCTGAATACCGCACTGAGTCAATGCAGTCTTAGCCTCTCTGGTGTCAACACTCTGTCTGATTTTGGATTTTTTTTTTCTTTTTCCAAAATCAGACTTGACACCAGAGAGGCTGAATACCGCACTGAGTCAATGCGGTCTTAGCCTCTCTGGTCTCAACACTCTGTCTGATTTTGGATTTTTTTTTTTTTTTTTTCCAAAATCAGACTTGACACCAGAGAGGCTGAATACCGCACTGAGTCAATGCGGTCTTAGCCTCTCTGGTCTCAACACTCTGTCTGATTTTTGATTTTTTTTTTTTTTTTTTCCAAAATCAGACTTGACACCAGAGAGGCTGAATACCGCACTGAGTCAATGCGGTCTTAGCCTATCTGGTCTCAACACTCTGTCTGATTTTGGATTTTTTTTTTTTTTTTCCAAAATCAGACTTGACACCAGAGAGGCTGAATACCGCACTGAGTCAATGCGGTCTTAGCCTCTCTGGTCTCAACACTCTGTCTGATTTTGGATTTTTTTTCCAAAATAAGACTTGACACCAGAGAGGCTGAACACCGCACTGAGTCAATGCGGTCTTAGCCTCTCTGGTGTCAACACTCTGTCTGATTTTGGATTTTTTTTTTTTTTTTCCAAAATCAGACTTGACAGCAGAGAGGCTGAATACCGCACTGAGTCAATGCGGTCTTAGCCTCTCTGGTCTCAACACTCTGTCTGATTTTGGATTTTTTTTTTTTTTTTCTAAAATCAGACTTGACACCAGAGAGGCTGAATACCGCACTATACCGCACTGAGTCAATGCGGTCTTAGCCTCTCTGGTCTCAACACTCTGTCTGATTTTGGATTTTTTTTTTTTTTTTTCCAAAATCAGACTTGACACCAGAGAGGCTGAATACCGCACTGAGTCAATGCGGTCTTAGCCTCTCTGGTGTCAACACTCTGTCTGATTTTTGATTTTTGATTTTTTTTTCCCAAAATCAGACTTGACACCAGAGAGGCTGAATACCGGACTGAGTCAATGCGGTCTTAGCCTCTCTGGTCTCAACACTCTGTCTGATTTTGGATTTTTTTTTTTTTTTTTCCTAAAATCAGACTTGACACCAGAGAGGCTGAATACCGCACTGAGTCAATGCGGTCTTAGCCTCTCTGGTCTCAACACTCTGTCTGATTTTGGATTTTTTTTTTTTTTTTTCAAAAATCAGACTTGACACCAGAGAGGCTGAATACCGCACTGAGTCAATGCGGTCTTAGCCTCTCTGGTGTCAACACTCTGCCCGATTTTGGATTTTTTTTTTTTTTTTCCAAAATCAGACTTGACACCAGAGAGGCTGAATACCGCACTGAGTCAATGCGGTCTTAGCCTCTCTGGTCTCAACACTCTGTCTGATTTTGGATTTATTTTTTATTTTTTCCAAAATCAGACTTGACACCAGAGAGGCTGAATACCGCACTGAGTCAATGCGGTCTTAGCCTCTCTGGTCTTAACACTCTGTCTGATTTTGGATTTTTTTTTTTTTTTTCCAAAATCAGACTTGACACCAGTGAGGCTGAATACCGCACTGAGTCAATGCGGTCTTAACCTCTCTGGTGTCAACACTCTGTCTGATTTTGGATTTTTTTTTTTTTTTTTCCAAAATCAGACTTGACACCAGAGAGGCTGAATACCGCACTGAGTCAATGCGGTCTTAGCCTCTCTGGTGTCAACACTCTGTCTGATTTTGGATTTTTTTTTTCTTTTTTCGAAAAATCAGACTTGACACCAGAGAGGCTGAATACCGCACTGAGTCAATGCGGTCTTAGCCTCTCTGGTCTCAACACTCTGTCTGATTTTGGATTTTTTTTTTTTTTTTTTCCAAAATCAGACTTGACACCAGAGAGGCTGAATACCGCACTGAGTCAATGCGGTCTTAGCCTCTCTGGTGTCAACACTCTGTCCGATTTTGGATTTTTTTTTTTTTTTTCCAAAATCAGACTTGACACCAGAGAGGCTGAATACCGCACTGAGTCAATGCGGTCTTAGCCTCTCTGGTCTCAACACTCTGTCTGATTTTGGATTTTTTTTTTCTTTTTTCCAAAATCAGACTTGACACCAGAGAGGCTGAATACTGCACTGAGTCAATGCGGTCTTAGCCTCTCTGGTCTCAACACTCTGTCTGATTTTGGATTTTTTTTTTTTTTTTTCCAAAATCAGACTTGACACCAGTGAGGCTGAATACCGCACTGAGTCAATGCGGTCTTAACCTCTCTGGTGTCAACACTCTGTCCGATTTTGGATTTTTTTTTTTTTTTTTCCAAAATCAGACTTGACACCAGAGAGGCTGAATACCGCACTGAGTCAATGCGGTCTTAGCCTCTCTGGTGTCAACACTCTGTCCGATTTTGGATTTTTTTTTTTTTTTTCCCAAATCAGACTTGACACCAGAGAGGCTGAATACCGCACTGAGTCAATGCGGTCTTAGCCTCTCTGGTCTCAACACTCTGTCTGATTTTGGATTTATTTTTTATTTTTTCCAAAATCAGACTTGACACCAGAGAGGCTGAATACCGCACTGAGTCAATGCGGTCTTAGCCTCTCTGGTCTTAACACTCTGTCTGATTTTGGATTTTTTTTTTTTTTTTCCAAAATCAGACTTGACACCAGTGAGGCTGAATACCGCACTGAGTCAATGCGGTCTTAACCTCTCTGGTGTCAACACTCTGTCTGATTTTGGATTTTTTTTTTTTTTTTTCCAAAATCAGACTTGACACCAGAGAGGCTGAATACCGCACTGAGTCAATGCGGTCTTAGCCTCTCTGGTCTCAACACTCTGTCTGATTTTGGATTTTTTTTTTTTTTTTTCCAAAATCAGACTTGACACCAGAGAGGCTGAATACCGCACTGAGTCAATGCGGTCTTAGCCTCTCTGGTGTCAACACTCTGTCTGATTTTGGATTTTTTTTTTTTTTTTTTTCCTAAAATCAGACTTGACACCAGAGAGGCTGAATACCGCACTGAGTCAATGCGGTCTTAGCCTCTCTGGTGTCAACACTCTGTCTGATTTTGGATTTTTTTTTTCTTTTTTCGAAAAATCAGACTTGACACCAGAGAGGCTGAATACCGGACTGAGTCAATGCAGTCTTAGCCTCTCTGGTGTCAACACTCTGTCTGATTTTGGATTTTTTTTTTTTTTTTTTTCCAAAATCAGACTTGACACCAGAGAGGCTGAATACCGCACTGAGTCAATGCGGTCTTAGCCTCTCTGGTGTCAACACTCTGTCTGATTTTGGATTTTTTTTTTTTTTTTTCCAAAATCAGACTTGACACCAGAGAGGCGGAATACCGCACTGAGTCAATGCGGTCTTAGCCTCTCTGGTCTCAACACTCTGTCTGATTTTGGATTTTTTTTTTTTTTTTCCAAAATCAGACTTGACACCAGAGAGGCTGAATACCGCACTGAGTCAATGCGGTCTTAGCCTCTCTGGTCTCAACACTCTGTCTGATTTTGAATTTTTTTTTTTTTTTTCCCAAAATCAGACTTGACACCAGAGAGGCTGAATACCGCACTGAGTCAATGCGGTCTTAGCCTCTCTGGTGTCAACACTCTGTCTGATTTTGGATTTTTTTTTTTTTTTTTTCCAAAATCAGACTTGACACCAGAGAGGCTGAATACCGCACTGAGTCAATGCGGTCTTAGCCTCTCTGGTGTCAACACTCTGTCTGATTTTGGATTTTTTTTTTTTTTTTTCCAAAATCAGACTTGACACCAGAGAGGCTGAATACCGCACTGAGTCAATGCGGTCTTAGCCTCTCTGGTCTCAACACTCTGTCTGATTTTGGATTTTTTTTTTTTTTTTTCCAAAATCAGACTTGACACCAGAGAGGCTGAATACCGCACTGAGTCAATGCGGTCTTAGCCTCTCTGGTCTCAACACTCTGTCTGATTTTAGATTTTTTTTTTTTTTTTCCTAAATCAGACTTGACACCAGAGAGGCTGAATACCGCACTGAGTCAATGCGGTCTTAGCCTCTCTGGTGTCAACACTCTGTCTGATTTTGGATTTTTTTTTTTTTTTTCCAAAATCAGACTTGACACCAGAGAGGCTGAATACCGCACTGAGTCAATGCGGTCTTAGCCTCTCTGGTCTCAACACTCTGTCTGATTTTGGATTTTTTTTTTTTTTTTTTCCAAAATCAGACTTGACACCAGAGAGGCTGAATACCGCACTGAGTCAATGCGGTCTTAGCCTCTCTGGTGTCAACACTCTGTCTGATTTTGGATTTTTTTTTTTTTTTTCCAAAATCAGACTTGACACCAGAGAGGCTGAATACCGCACTGAGTCAATGCGGTCTTAGCCTCTCTGGTCTCAACACTCTGTCTGATTTTGGATTTTTTTTTTCTTTTTTCCAAAATCAGACTTGACACCAGAGAGGCTGAATACCGCACTGAGTCAATGCGGTCTTAGCCTCTCTGGTCTCAACACTCTGTCTGATTTTAGATTTTTTTTTTTTTTTTCCAAAATCAGACTTGACACCAGAGAGGCTGAATACCGCAATGAGTCAATGTGGTCTTAGCCTCTCTGGTGTCAACACTCTGTCTGATTTTGGATTTTTTTTTTTTTTTTCCAAAATCAGACTTGACACCAGAGAGGCTGAATACCGCACTGAGTCAATGCGGTCTTAGCCTCTCTGGTCTCAACACTCTGTCTGATTTTGGATTTTTTTTTTTTTTTTTTCCAAAATCAGACTTGACACCAGAGAGGCTGAATACCGCACTGAGTCAATGCAGTCTTAGCCTCTCTGGTGTCAACACTCTGTCTGATTTTGGATTTTTTTTTTTTTTTTTTCCAAAATCAGACTTGACACCAGAGAGGCTGAATACCGCACTGAGTCAATGCGGTCTTAGCGTCTCTGGTCTCAACACTCTGTCTGATTTTGGATTTTTTTTTTTTTTTTTTCCAAAATCAGACTTGACACCAGAGAGGCTGAATACCGCACTGAGTCAATGCGGTCTTAGCCTCTCTGGTGTCAACACTGTCCGATTTTGGATTTTTTTTTTTTTTTTCCAAAATCAGACTTGACACCAGAGAGGCTGAATACAGCACTGAGTCAATGCGGTCTTAGCCTCTCTGGTCTCAACACTCTGTCTGATTTTGGATTTTTTTTTTCTTTTTTCCAAAATCAGACTTGGCACCAGAGAGGCTGAATACCGCACTGAGTCAATGCGGTCTTAGCCTCTCTGGTCTCAACACTCTGTCTGATTTTGGATTTTTTTTTTTTTTTTCCAAAATCAGACTTGACACCAGTGAGGCTGAATACCGCACTGAGTCAATGCGGTCTTAACCTCTCTGGTGTCAACACTCTGTCTGATTTTGGATTTTTTTTTTTTTTTTTCCAAAATCAGACTTGACACCAGAGAGGCTGAATACCGCACTGAGTCAATGCGGTCTTAGCCTCTCTGGTCTCAACACTCTGTCTGATTTTGGATTTTTTTTTTTTTTTTTCCAAAATCAGACTTGACACCAGAGAGGCTGAATACCGCACTGAGTCAATGCGGTCTTAGCCTCTCTGGTGTCAACACTCTGTCTGATTTTTGATTTTTGATTTTTTTTTCCCAAAATCAGACTTGACACCAGAGAGGCTGAATACCGGACTGAGTCAATGCGGTCTTAGCCTCTCTGGTCTCAACACTCTGTCTGATTTTGGATTTTTTTTTTTTTTTTTTCCTAAAATCAGACTTGACACCAGAGAGGCTGAATACCGCACTGAGTCAATGCGGTCTTAGCCTCTCTGGTGTCAACACTCTGTCTGATTTTGGATTTTTTTTGTCTTTTTTCGAAAAATCTGACTTGACACCAGAGAGGCTGAATACCGCACTGAGTCAATGCGGTCTTAGCCTCTCTGGTCTCAACACTCTGTCTGATTTTGGATTTTTTTTTTTTTTTTTCAAAAATCAGACTTGACACCAGAGAGGCTGAATACCGCACTGAGTCAATGCGGTCTTAGCCTCTCTGGTGTCAACACTCTGTCCGATTTTGGATTTTTTTTTTTTTTTTCCAAAATCAGACTTGACAAGAGAGAGGCTGAATACCGCACTGAGTCAATGCGGTCTTAGCCTCTCTGGTCTCAACACTCTGTCTGATTTTGGATTTATTTTTTATTTTTTCCAAAATCAGACTTGACACCAGAGAGGCTGAATACCGCACTGAGTCAATGCGGTCTTAGCCTCTCTGGTCTCAACACTCTGTCTGATTTTGGATTTTTTTTTTCTTTTTTCCAAAATCAGACTTGACACCAGAGAGGCTGAATACCGCACTGAGTCAATGCGGTCTTAGCCTCTCTGGTGTCAACACTCTGTCTGATTTTGGATTTTTTTTTCTTTTTTTTCCAAAATCAGACTTGACACCAGTGAGGCTGAATACTGCACTGAGTCAATGCGGTCTTAACCTCTCTGGTGTCAACACTCTGTCCGATTTTGGATTTTTTTTTTTTTTTTTCCAAAATCAGACTTGACACCAGAGAGGCTGAATACCGCACTGAGTCAATGCGGTCTTAGCCTCTCTGGTGTCAACACTCTGTCCGATTTTGGATTTTTTTTTTTTTTTTCCAAAATCAGACTTGACACCAGAGAGGCTGAATACCGCACTGAGTCAATGCGGTCTTAGCCTCTCTGGTCTCAACACTCTGTCTGATTTTGGATTTATTTTTTATTTTTTCCAAAATCAGACTTGACACCAGAGAGGCTGAATACCGCACTGAGTCAATGCGGTCTTAGCCTCTCTGGTCTTAACACTCTGTCTGATTTTGGATTTTTTTTTTTTTTTCCTAAAATCAGACTTGACACCAGAAAGGCTGAATACCGCACTGAGTCAATGCGGTCTTAACCTCTCTGGTGTCAACACTCTGTCTGATTTTGGATTTTTTTTTTTTTTTTTCCAAAATCAGACTTGACACCAGAGAGGCTGAATACCGCACTGAGTCAATGCGGTCTTAGCCTCTCTGGTCTCAACACTCTGTCTGATTTTGGATTTTTTTTTTTTTTTTTCCAAAATCAGACTTGACACCAGAGAGGCTGAATACCGCACTGAGTCAATGCGGTCTTAGCCTCTCTGGTGTCAACACTCTGTCTGATTTTTGATTTTTGATTTTTTTTTCCCAAAATCAGACTTGACACCAGAGAGGCTGAATACCGCACTGAGTCAATGCGGTCTTAGCCTCTCTGGTGTCAACACTCTGTCTGATTTTTGATTTTTGATTTTTTTTTCCCAAAATCAGACTTGACACCAGAGAGGCTGAATACCGGACTGAGTCAATGCGGTCTTAGCCTCTCTGGTCTCAACACTCTGTCTGATTTTGGATTTTTTTTTTTTTTTTCCCAAAATCAGACTTGACACCAGAGAGGCTGAATACCGCACTGAGTCAATGCGGTCTTAGCCTCTCTGGTGTCAACACTCTGTCTGATTTTGGATTTTTTTTTTTTTTTTTCCAAAATCAGACTTGACACCAGAGAGGCTGAATACCGCACTGAGTCAATGCGGTCTTAGCCTCTCTGGTCTCAACACTCTGTCTGATTTTGGATTTTTTTTTTTTTTTTTCCAAAATCAGACTTGACACCAGAGAGGCTGAATACCGCACTGAGTCAATGCGGTCTTAGCCTCTCTGGTCTCAACACTCTGTCTGATTTTAGATTTTTTTTTTTTTTTTCCTAAATCAGACTTGACACCAGAGAGGCTGAATACCGCACTGAGTCAATGCGGTCTTAGCCTCTCTGGTGTCAACACTCTGTCTGATTTTGGATTTTTTTTTTTTTTTTCCAAAATCAGACTTGACACCAGAGAGGCTGAATACCGCACTGAGTCAATGCGGTCTTAGCCTCTCTGGTGTCAACACTCTGTCTGATTTTGGATTTTTTTTTTTTTTTTCCAAAATCAGACTTGACACCAGAGAGGCTGAATACCGCACTGAGTCAATGCGGTCTTAGCCTCTCTGGTCTCAACACTCTGTCTGATTTTGGATTTTTTTTTTTCTTTTTTCCAAAATCAGACTTGACACCAGAGAGGCTGAATACCGCACTGAGTCAATGCGGTCTTAGCCTCTCTGGTCTCAACACTCTGTCTGATTTTAGATTTTTTTTTTTTTTTTCCAAAATCAGACTTGACACCAGAGAGGCTGAATACCGCAATGAGTCAATGCGGTCTTAGCCTCTCTGGTGTCAACACTCTGTCTGATTTTGGATTTTTTTTTTTTTTTTTTCCAAAATCAGACTTGACACCAGAGAGGCTGAATACCGCACTGAGTCAATGCGGTCTTAGCGTCTCTGGTCTCAACACTCTGTCTGATTTTGGATTTTTTTTTTTTTTTTTTCCAAAATCAGACTTGACACCAGAGAGGCTGAATACCGCACTGAGTCAATGCGGTCTTAGCCTCTCTGGTGTCAACACTCTGTCCGATTTTGGATTTTTTTTTTTTTTTTCCAAAATCAGACTTGACACCAGAGAGGCTGAATACCGCACTGAGTCAATGCGGTCTTAGCCTCTCTGGTCTCAACACTCTGTCTGATTTTGGATTTTTTTTTTCTTTTTTCCAAAATCAGACTTGGCACCAGAGAGGCTGAATACCGCACTGAGTCAATGCGGTCTTAGCCTCTCTGGTCTCAACACTCTGTCTGATTTTGGATTTTTTTTTTTTTTTTCCAAAATCAGACTTGACACCAGTGAGGCTGAATACCGCACTGAGTCAATGCGGTCTTAACCTCTCTGGTGTCAACACTCTGTCTGATTTTGGATTTTTTTTTTTTTTTTTCCAAAATCAGACTTGACACCAGAGAGGCTGAATACCGCACTGAGTCAATGCGGTCTTAGCCTCTCTGGTCTCAACACTCTGTCTGATTTTGGATTTTTTTTTTTTTTTTTCCAAAATCAGACTTGACACCAGAGAGGCTGAATACCGCACTGAGTCAATGCGGTCTTAGCCTCTCTGGTGTCAACACTCTGTCTGATTTTTGATTTTTGATTTTTTTTTCCCAAAATCAGACTTGACACCAGAGAGGCTGAATACCGGACTGAGTCAATGCGGTCTTAGCCTCTCTGGTCTCAACACTCTGTCTGATTTTGGATTTTTTTTTTTTTTTTTTCCTAAAATCAGACTTGACACCAGAGAGGCTGAATACCGCACTGAGTCAATGCGGTCTTAGCCTCTCTGGTGTCAACACTCTGTCTGATTTTGGATTTTTTTTGTCTTTTTTCGAAAAATCTGACTTGACACCAGAGAGGCTGAATACCGCACTGAGTCAATGCGGTCTTAGCCTCTCTGGTCTCAACACTCTGTCTGATTTTGGATTTTTTTTTTTTTTTTTCAAAAATCAGACTTGACACCAGAGAGGCTGAATACCGCACTGAGTCAATGCGGTCTTAGCCTCTCTGGTGTCAACACTCTGTCCGATTTTGGATTTTTTTTTTTTTTTTCCAAAATCAGACTTGACACCAGAGAGGCTGAATACCGCACTGAGTCAATGCGCTCTTAGCCTCTCTGGTGTCAACACTCTGTCCGATTTTGGATTTTTTTTTTTTTTTTCCAAAATCAGACTTGACACCAGAGAGGCTGAATACCGCACTGAGTCAATGCGGTCTTAGCCTCTCTGGTCTCAACACTCTGTCTGATTTTGGATTTATTTTTTATTTTTTCCAAAATCAGACTTGACACCAGAGAGGCTGAATACCGCACTGAGTCAATGCGGTCTTAGCCTCTCTGGTCTTAACACTCTGTCTGATTTTGGATTTTTTTTTTTTTTTTCCAAAATCAGACTTGACACCAGTGAGGCTGAATACCGCACTGAGTCAATGCGGTCTTAACCTCTCTGGTGTCAACACTCTGTCTGATTTTGGATTTTTTTTTTTTTTTTTCCAAAATCAGACTTGACACCAGAGAGGCTGAATACCGCACTGAGTCAATGCGGTCTTAGCCTCTCTGGTGTCAACACTCTGTCTGATTTTGGATTTTTTTTTTCTTTTTTCGAAAAATCAGACTTGACACCAGAGAGGCTGAATACCGCACTGAGTCAATGCGGTCTTAGCCTCTCTGGTCTCAACACTCTGTCTGATTTTGGATTTTTTTTTTTTTTTTTTCCAAAATCAGACTTGACACCAGAGAGGCTGAATACCGCACTGAGTCAATGCGGTCTTAGCCTCTCTGGTGTCAACACTCTGTCCGATTTTGGATTTTTTTTTTTTTTTTCCAAAATCAGACTTGACACCAGAGAGGCTGAATACCGCACTGAGTCAATGCGGTCTTAGCCTCTCTGGTCTCAACACTCTGTCTGATTTTGGATTTTTTTTTTCTTTTTTCCAAAATCAGACTTGACACCAGAGAGGCTGAATACTGCACTGAGTCAATGCGGTCTTAGCCTCTCTGGTCTCAACACTCTTTCTGATTTTGGATTTTTTTTTTTTTTTTTTCAAAATCAGACTTGACACCAGTGAGGCTGAATACCGCACTGAGTCAATGCGGTCTTAACCTCTCTGGTGTCAACACTCTGTCCGATTTTGGATTTTTTTTTTTTTTTTTCCAAAATCAGACTTGACACCAGAGAGGCTGAATACCGCACTGAGTCAATGCGGTCTTAGCCTCTCTGGTGTCAACACTCTGTCCGATTTTGGATTTTTTTTTTTTTTTTTCCAAAATCAGACTTGACACCAGAGAGGCTGAATACCGCACTGAGTCAATGCGGTCTTAGCCTCTCTGGTCTTAACACTCTGTCTGATTTTGGATTTTTTTTTTTTTTTCCAAAATCAGACTTGACACCAGTGAGGCTGAATACCGCACTGAGTCAATGCGGTCTTAACCTCTCTGGTGTCAACACTCTGTCTGATTTTGGATTTTTTTTTTTTTTTTCCAAAATCAGACTTGACACCAGAGAGGCTGAATACCGCACTGAGTCAATGCGGTCTTAGCCTCTCTGGTCTCAACACTCTGTCTGATTTTGGATTTTTTTTTTTTTTTTTCCAAAATCAGACTTGACACCAGAGAGGCTGAATACCGCACTGAGTCAATGCGGTCTTAGCCTCTCTGGTGTCAACACTCTGTCTGATTTTGGATTTTTTTTTTTTTTTTTTTCCTAAAATCAGACTTGACACCAGAGAGGCTGAATACCGCACTGAGTCAATGCGGTCTTAGCCTCTCTGGTGTCAACACTCTGTCTGATTTTGGATTTTTTTTTTTTTTTTTCGAAAAATCAGACTTGACACCAGAGAGGCTGAATACCGGACTGAGTCAATGCGGTCTTAGCCTCTCTGGTCTCAACACTCTGTCTGATTTTGGATTTTTTTTTTTTTTTTTTCCAAAATCAGACTTGACACCAGAGAGGCTGAATACCGCACTGAGTCAATGCGGTCTTAGCCTCTCTGGTGTCAACACTCTGTCCGATTTTGGATTTTTTTTTTTTTTTTTCCAAAATCAGACTTGACACCAGAGAGGCTGAATACCGCACTGAGTCAATGCGGTCTTAGCCTCTCTGGTCTCAACACTCTGTCTGATTTTGGATTTTTTTTTTCTTTTTTCCAAAATCAGACTTGACACCAGAGAGGCTGAATACCGCACTGAGTCAATGCGGTCTTAGCCTCTCTGGTCTCAACACTCTGTCTGATTTTGGATTTTTTTTTTTTTTTTCCAAAATCAGACTTGACACCAGTGAGGCTGAATACCGCACTGAGTCAATGCGGTCTTAACCTCTCTGGTGTCAACACTCTGTCTGATTTTGGATTTTTTTTTTTTTTTTTCCAAAATCAGACTTGACACCAGAGAGGCTGAATACCGCACTGAGTCAATGCGGTCTTAGCCTCTCTGGTCTCAACACTCTGTCTGATTTTGGATTTTTTTTTTTTTTTTTCCAAAATCAGACTTGACACCAGAGAGGCTGAATACCGCACTGAGTCAATGCGGTCTTAGCCTCTCTGGTGTCAACACTCTGTCTGATTTTTGATTTTTGATTTTTTTTTCCCAAAATCAGACTTGACACCAGAGAGGCTGAATACCGGACTGAGTCAATGCGGTCTTAGCCTCTCTGGTCTCAACACTCTGTCTGATTTTGGATTTTTTTTTTTTTTTTTTCCTAAAATCAGACTTGACACCAGAGAGGCTGAATACCGCACTGAGTCAATGCGGTCTTAGCCTCTCTGGTGTCAACACTCTGTCTGATTTTGGATTTTTTTTTTCTTTTTTCGAAAAATCAGACTTGACACCAGAGAGGCTGAATACCGCACTGAGTCAATGCGGTCTTAGCCTCTCTGGTCTCAACACTCTGTCTGATTTTGGATTTTTTTTTTTTTTTTTTCCAAAATCAGACTTGACACCAGAGAGACTGAATACCGCACTGAGTCAATGCGGTCTTAGCCTCTCTGGTGTCAACACTCTGTCCGATTTTGGATTTTTTTTTTTTTTTTCCAAAATCAGACTTGACACCAGAGAGGCTGAATACCGCACTGAGTCAATGCGGTCTTAGCCTCTCTGGTCTCAACACTCTGTCTGATTTTGGATTTTTTTTTTCTTTTTTCCAAAATCAGACTTGACACCAGAGAGGCTGAATACCGCACTGAGTCAATGCGGTCTTAACCTCTCTGGTGTCAACACTCTGTCTGATTTTGGATTTTTTTTTTTTTTTTTCCAAAATCAGACTTGACACCAGAGAGGCTGAATACCGCACTGAGTCAATGCGGTCTTAGCCTCTCTGGTGTCAACACTCTGTCTGATTTTGGATTTTTTTTTTCTTTTTTCGAAAAATCAGACTTGACACCAGAGAGGCTGAATACCGCACTGAGTCAATGCGGTCTTAGCCTCTCTGGTCTCAACACTCTGTCTGATTTTGGATTTTTTTTTTTTTTTTTTCCAAAATCAGACTTGACACCAGAGAGACTGAATACCGCACTGAGTCAATGCGGTCTTAGCCTCTCTGGTGTCAACACTCTGTCCGATTTTGGATTTTTTTTTTTTTTTTCCAAAATCAGACTTGACACCAGAGAGGCTGAATACCGCACTGAGTCAATGCGGTCTTAGCCTCTCTGGTCTCAACACTCTGTCTGATTTTGGATTTTTTTTTTCTTTTTTCCAAAATCAGACTTGACACCAGAGAGGCTGAATACCGCACTGAGTCAATGCGGTCTTAACCTCTCTGGTGTCAACACTCTGTCTGATTTTGGATTTTTTTTTTTTTTTTTCCAAAATCAGACTTGACACCAGAGAGGCTGAATACCGCACTGAGTCAATGCGGTCTTAGCCTCTCTGGTCTCAACACTCTGTCTGATTTTGGATTTTTTTTTTTTTTTTTCCAAAATCAGACTTGACACCAGAGAGGCTGAATACCGCACTGAGTCAATGCGGTCTTAGCCTCTCTGGTGTCAACACTCTGTCTGATTTTGGATTTTTTTTTTTTTTTTTCCCAAAATCAGACTTGACACCAGAGAGGCTGAATACCGCACTGAGTCAATGCGGTCTTAGCCTCTCTGGTCTCAACACTGTCTGATTTTTGATTTTTTTTTTTTTTTCCCAAAATCAGACTTGACACCAGAGAGGCTGAATACCGCACTGAGTCAATGCGGTCTTAGCCTCTCTGGTGTCAACACTCTGTCTGATTTTGGATTTTTTTTTTTTTTTTTTTCAAAATCAGACTTGACACCAGAGAGGCTGAATACCGCACTGAGTCAATGCGGTCTTAGCCTCTCTGGTGTCAACACTCTGTCTGATTTTGGATTTTTTTTTTTTTTTTTCCAAAATCAGACTTGACACCAGAGAGGCTGAGTACCGCACTGAGTCAATGCGGTCTTAGCCTCTCTGGTCTCAACACTCTGTCTGATTTTGGATTTTTTTTTTTTTTTCCTAAAATCAGACTTGACACCAGAGAGGCTGAATACCGCACTGAGTCAATGCGGTCTTAGCCTCTCTGGTGTCAACACTCTGTCTGATTTTGGATTTTTTTTTTTTTTTTTTCCAAAATCAGACTTGACACCAGAGAGGCTGAATACCGCACTGAGTCAATGCGGTCTTAGCCTCTCTGGTGTCAACACTCTGTCTGATTTTGGATTTTTTTTTTTTTTTTCCAAAATCAGACTGGACACCAGAGAGGCTGAATACCGCACTGAGTCAATGCGGTCTTAGCCTCTCTGGTCTCAACACTCTGTCTGATTTTGGATTTTTTTTTTTTTTTTCCAAAATCAGACTTGACACCAGAGAGGCTGAATACCGCACTGAGTCAATGCGGTCTTAGCCTCTCTGGTCTCAACACTCTGTCTGATTTTAGATTTTTTTTTTTTTTTTCCAAAATCAGACTTGACACCAGAGAGGCTGAATACCGCACTGAGTCAATGCGGTCTTAGCCTCTCTGGTGTCAACACTCTGTCTGATTTTGGATTTTTTTTTTTTTTTTCCAAAATCAGACTTGACACCAGAGAGGCTGAATACCGCACTGAGTCAATGCGGTCTTAGCCTCTCTGGTCTCAACACTCTGTCTGATTTTGGATTTTTTTTTTTTTTTTTTCCAAAATCAGACTTGACACCAGAGAGGCTGAATACCGCACTGAGTCAATGCGGTCTTAGCCTCCCTGGTGTCAACACTCTGTCTGATTTTGGATTTTTTTTTTTTTTTTTTTCCTAAAATCAGACTTGACACCAGAGAGGCTGAATACCGCACTGAGTCAATGCGGTCTTAGCCTCTCTGGTGTCAACACTCTGTCTGATTTTGGATTTTTTTTTCTTTTTTCGAAAAATCTGACTTGACACCAGAGAGGCTGAATACCGCACTGAGTCAATGCGGTCTTAGCCTCTCTGGTCTCAACACTCTGTCTGATTTTGGATTTTTTTTTTTTTTTTTCAAAAATCAGACTTGACACCAGAGAGGCTGAATACCGCACTGAGTCAATGCGGTCTTAGCCTCTCTGGTGTCAACACTGTCCGATTTTGGATTTTTTTTTTTTTTTTCCAAAATCAGACTTGACACCAGAGAGGCTGAATACCGCACTGAGTCAATGCGGTCTTAGCCTCTCTGGTCTCAACACTCTGTCTGATTTTGGATTTTTTTTTTTTTTTTTCCAAAATCAGACTTGACACCAGAGAGGCTGAATACCGCACTGAGTCAATGCGGTCTTAGCCTCTCTGGTCTTAACACTCTGTCTGATTTTGGATTTTTTTTTTTTTTTTCCAAAATCAGACTTGACACCAGTGAGGCTGAATACCGCACTGAGTCAATGCGGTCTTAACCTCTCTGGTGTCAACACTCTGTCTGATTTTGGATTTTTTTTTTTTTTTTTCCAAAATCAGACTTGACACCAGAGAGGCTGAATACCGCACTGAGTCAATGCGGTCTTAGCCTCTCTGGTCTCAACACTCTGTCTGATTTTGGATTTTTTTTTTTTTTTTTCCAAAATCAGACTTGACACCAGAGAGGCTGAATACCGCACTGAGTCAATGCGGTCTTAGCCTCTCTGGTGTCAACACTCTGTCTGATTTTGGATTTTTTTTTTTTTTTTCCCCAAAATCAGACTTGACACCAGAGAGGCTGAATACCGCACTGAGTCAATGCGGTCTTAGCCTCTCTGGTCTCAACACTGTCTGATTTTTGATTTTTTTTTTTTTTTCCCAAAATCAGACTTGACACCAGAGAGGCTGAATACCGCACTGAGTCAATGCGGTCTTAGCCTCTCTGGTGTCAACACTCTGTCTGATTTTGGATTTTTTTTTTTTTTTTTTCCTAAAATCAGACTTGACACCAGAGAGGCTGAATACCGCACTGAGTCAATGCGGTCTTAGCCTCTCTGGTGTCAACACTCTGTCTGATTTTGGATTTTTTTTTTCTTTTTTCGAAAAATCAGACTTGACACCAGAGAGGCTGAATACCGCACTGAGTCACTGCGGTCTTAGCCTCTCTGGTCTCAACACTCTGTCTGATTTTGGATTTTTTTTTTTTTTTTTTCCAAAATCAGACTTGACACCAGAGAGGCTGAATACCGCACTGAGTCAATGCGGTCTTAGCCTCTCTGGTGTCAACACTCTGTCCGATTTTGGATTTTTTTTTTTTTTTTCAAAAATCAGACTTGACACCAGAGAGGCTGAATACCGCACTGAGTCAATGCGGTCTTAGCCTCTCTGGTCTCAACACTCTGTCTGATTTTGGATTTTTTTTTTCTTTTTTCCAAAATCAGACTTGACACCAGAGAGGCTGAATACCGCACTGAGTCAATGCGGTCTTAGCCTCTCTGGTCTCAACACTCTGTCTGATTTTGGATTTTTTTTTTTTTTTTTTCCAAAATCAGACTTGACACCAGAGAGGCTGAATACCGCACTGAGTCAATGCGGTCTTAGCCTCTCTGGTCTCAACACTCTGTCTGATTTTGGATTTATTTTTTATTTTTTCCAAAATCAGACTTGACACCAGAGAGGCTGAATACCGCACTGAGTCAATGCGGTCTTAGCCTCTCTGGTCTTAACACTCTGTCTGATTTTGGATTTTTTTTTTTTTTTTCCAAAATCAGACTTGACACCAGTGAGGCTGAATACCGCACTGAGTCAATGCGGTCTTAACCTCTCTGGTGTCAACACTCTGTCTGATTTTGGATTTTTTTTTTTTTTTTTCCAAAATCAGACTTGACACCAGAGAGGCTGAATACCGCACTGAGTCAATGCGGTCTTAGCCTCTCTGGTCTCAACACTCTGTCTGATTTTGGATTTTTTTTTTTTTTTTTCCAAAATCAGACTTGACACCAGAGAGGCTGAATACCGCACTGAGTCAATGCGGTCTTAGCCTCTCTGGTGTCAACACTCTGTCTGATTTTGGATTTTTTTTTTTTTTTTTTTCCTAAAATCAGACTTGACACCAGAGAGGCTGAATACCGCACTGAGTCAATGCGGTCTTAGCCTCTCTGGTGTCAACACTCTGTCTGATTTTGGATTTTTTTTTTCTTTTTTCGAAAAATCAGACTTGACACCAGAGAGGCTGAATACCGCACTGAGTCAATGCGGTCTTAGCCTCTCTGGTCTCAACACTCTGTCTGATTTTGGATTTTTTTTTTTTTTTTTTTCCAAAATCATACTTGACACCAGAGAGGCTGAATACCGCACTGAGTCAATGCGGTCTTAGCCTCTCTGGTGTCAACACTCTGTCCGATTTTGGATTTTTTTTTTTTTTTTCCAAAATCAGACTTGACACCAGAGAGGCTGAATACCGCACTGAGTCAATGCGGTCTTAGCCTCTCTGGTCTCAACACTCTGTCTGATTTTGGATTTTTTTTTTCTTTTTTCCAAAATCAGACTTGACACCAGAGAGGCTGAATACTGCACTGAGTCAATGCGGTCTTAGCCTCTCTGGTCTCAACACTCTTTCTGATTTTGGATTTTTTTTTTTTTTTTTTCAAAATCAGACTTGACACCAGTGAGGCTGAATACCGCACTGAGTCAATGCGGTCTTAACCTCTCTGGTGTCAACACTCTGTCCGATTTTAGATTTTTTTTTTTTTTTTTCCAAAATCAGACTTGACACCAGAGAGGCTGAATACCGCACTGAGTCAATGCGGTCTTAGCCTCTCTGGTGTCAACACTCTGTCCGATTTTGGATTTTTTTTTTTTTTTTTCCAAAATCAGACTTGACACCAGAGAGGCTGAATACCGCACTGAGTCAATGCGGTCTTAGCCTCTCTGGTCTTAACACTCTGTCTGATTTTGGATTTTTTTTTTTTTTTTCCAAAATCAGACTTGACACCAGTGAGGCTGAATACCGCACTGAGTCAATGCGGTCTTAACCTCTCTGGTGTCAACACTCTGTCTGATTTTGGATTTTTTTTTTTTTTTTCCAAAATCAGACTTGACACCAGAGAGGCTGAATACCGCACTGAGTCAATGCGGTCTTAGCCTCTCTGGTGTCAACACTCTGTCTGATTTTGGATTTTTTTTTTTTTTTTTTCCTAAAATCAGACTTGACACCAGAGAGGCTGAATACCGCACTGAGTCAATGCGGTCTTAGCCTCTCTGGTGTCAACACTCTGTCTGATTTTGGATTTTTTTTTTATTTTTTCGAAAAATCAGACTTGACACCAGAGAGGCTGAATACCGGACTGAGTCAATGCGGTCTTAGCCTCTCTGGTCTCAACACTCTGTCTGATTTTGGATTTTTTTTTTTTTTTTTTCCAAAATCAGACTTGACACCAGAGAGGCTGAATACCGCACTGAGTCAATGCGGTCTTAGCCTCTCTGGTGTCAACACTCTGTCCGATTTTGGATTTTTTTTTTTTTTTTTCCAAAATCAGACTTGACACCAGAGAGGCTGAATACCGCACTGAGTCAATGCGGTCTTAGCCTCTCTGGTCTCAACACTCTGTCTGATTTTGGATTTTTTTTTTCTTTTTTCCAAAATCAGACTTGACACCAGAGAGGCTGAATACCGCACTGAGTCAATGCGGTCTTAGCCTCTCTGGTCTCAACACTCTGTCTGATTTTGGATTTTTTTTTTTTTTTTCCAAAATCAGACTTGACACCAGTGAGGCTGAATACCGCACTGAGTCAATGCGGTCTTAACCTCTCTGGTGTCAACACTCTGTCTGATTTTGGATTTTTTTTTTTTTTTTTCCAAAATCAGACTTGACACCAGAGAGGCTGAATACCGCACTGAGTCAATGCGGTCTTAGCCTCTCTGGTCTCAACACTCTGTCTGATTTTGGATTTTTTTTTTTTTTTTTCCAAAATCAGACTTGACACCAGAGAGGCTGAATACCGCACTGAGTCAATGCGGTCTTAGCCTCTCTGGTGTCAACACTCTGTCTGATTTTTGATTTTTGATTTTTTTTTCCTAAAATCAGACTTGACACCAGAGAGGCTGAATACCGGACTGAGTCAATGCGGTCTTAGCCTCTCTGGTCTCAACACTCTGTCTGATTTTGGATTTTTTTTTTTTTTTTTCCCTAAAATCAGACTTGACACCAGAGAGGCTGAATACCGCACTGAGTCAATGCGGTCTTAGCCTCTCTGGTGTCAACACTCTGTCTGATTTTGGATTTTTTTTTTCTTTTTTCGAAAAATCAGACTTGACACCAGAGAGGCTGAATACCGCACTGAGTCAATGCGGTCTTAGCCTCTCTGGTCTCAACACTCTGTCTGATTTTGGATTTTTTTTTTTTTTTTTTCCAAAATCAGACTTGACACCAGAGAGACTGAATACCGCACTGAGTCAATGCGGTCTTAGCCTCTCTGGTGTCAACACTCTGTCCGATTTTGGATTTTTTTTTTTTTTTTCCAAAATCAGACTTGACACCAGAGAGGCTGAATACCGCACTGAGTCAATGCGGTCTTAGCCTCTCTGGTCTCAACACTCTGTCTGATTTTGGATTTTTTTTTTCTTTTTTCCAAAATCAGACTTGACACCAGAGAGGCTGAATACCGCACTGAGTCAATGCGGTCTTAACCTCTCTGGTGTCAACACTCTGTCTGATTTTGGATTTTTTTTTTTTTTTTCCAAAATCAGACTTGACACCAGAGAGGCTGAATACCGCACTGAGTCAATGCGGTCTTAGCCTCTCTGGTCTCAACACTCTGTCTGATTTTGGATTTTTTTTTTTTTTTTTTCCAAAATCAGACTTGACACCAGAGAGGCTGAATACCGCACTGAGTCAATGCGGTCTTAGCCTCTCTGGTGTCAACACTCTGTCTGATTTTGGATTTTTTTTTTTTTTTTCCCCAAAATCAGACTTGACACCAGAGAGGCTGAATACCGCACTGAGTCAATGCGGTCTTAGCCTCTCTGGTCTCAACACTGTCTGATTTTTGATTTTTTTTTTTTTTTTCCCAAAATCAGACTTGACACCAGAGAGGCTGAATACCGCACTGAGTCAATGCGGTCTTAGCCTCTCTGGTGTCAACACTCTGTCTGATTTTGGATTTTTTTTTTTTTTTTTTTCAAAATCAGACTTGACACCAGAGAGGCTGAATACCGCACTGAGTCAATGCGGTCTTAGCCTCTCTGGTGTCAACACTCTGTCTGATTTTGGATTTTTTTTTTTTTTTTTTCCAAAATCAGACTTGACACCAGAGAGGCTGAATACCGCACTGAGTCAATGCGGTCTTAGCCTCTCTGGTGTCAACACTCTGTCTGATTTTGGATTTTTTTTTTTTTTTTCCAAAATCAGACTTGACACCAGAGAGGCTGAATACCGCACTGAGTCAATGCGGTCTTAGCCTCTCTGGTCTCAACACTCTGTCTGATTTTGGATTTTTTTTTTTTTTTTCCAAAATCAGACTTGACACCAGAGAGGCTGAATACCGCACTGAGTCAATGCGGTCTTAGCCTCTCTGGTCTCAACACTCTGTCTGATTTTAGATTTTTTTTTTTTTTTCTTTCCAAAATCAGACTTGACACCAGAGAGGCTGAATACCGCACTGAGTCAATGCGGTCTTAGCCTCTCTGGTGTCAACACTCTGTCTGATTTTGGATTTTTTTTTTTTTTTTTCCAAAATCAGACTTGACACCAGAGAGGCTGAATACCGCACTGAGTCAATGCGGTCTTAGCCTCTCTGGTCTCAACACTCTGTCTGATTTTGGATTTTTTTTTTTTTTTTTTCCAAAATCAGACTTGACACCAGAGAGGCTGAATACCGCACTGAGTCAATGCGGTCTTAGCCTCCCTGGTGTCAACACTCTGTCTGATTTTGGATTTTTTTTTTTTTTTTTTCCTAAAATCAGACTTGACACCAGAGAGGCTGAATACCGCACTGAGTCAATGCGGTCTTAGCCTCTCTGGTGTCAACACTCTGTCTGATTTTGGATTTTTTTTTTCTTTTTTCGAAAAATCTGACTTGACACCAGAGAGGCTGAATACCGCACTGAGTCAATGCGGTCTTAGCCTCTCTGGTCTCAACACTCTGTCTGATTTTGGATTTTTTTTTTTTTTTTTCAAAAATCAGACTTGACACCAGAGAGGCTGAATACCGCACTGAGTCAATGCGGTCTTAGCCTCTCTGGTGTCAACACTCTGTCCGATTTTGGATTTTTTTTTTTTTTTTCCAAAATCAGACTTGACACCAGAGAGGCTGAATACCGCACTGAGTCAATGCGGTCTTAGCCTCTCTGGTCTCAACACTCTGTCTGATTTTGGATTTTTTTTTTTTTTTTTCCAAAATCAGACTTGACACCAGAGAGGCTGAATACCGCACTGAGTCAATGCGGTCTTAGCCTCTCTGGTCTTAACACTCTGTCTGATTTTGGATTTTTTTTTTTTTTTTCCAAAATCAGACTTGACACCAGTGAGGCTGAATACCGCACTGAGTCAATGCGGTCTTAACCTCTCTGGTGTCAACACTCTGTCTGATTTTGGATTTTTTTTTTTTTTTTTCCAAAATCAGACTTGACACCAGAGAGGCTGAATACCGCACTGAGTCAATGCGGTCTTAGCCTCTCTGGTCTCAACACTCTGTCTGATTTTGGATTTTTTTTTTTTTTTTTCCAAAATCAGACTTGACACCAGAGAGGCTGAATACCGCACTGAGTCAATGCGGTCTTAGCCTCTCTGGTGTCAACACTCTGTCTGATTTTGGATTTTTTTTTTTTTTTTTCCCAAAATCAGACTTGACACCAGAGAGGCTGAATACCGCACTGAGTCAATGCGGTCTTAGCCTCTCTGGTCTCAACACTGTCTGATTTTTGATTTTTTTTTTTTTTTTCCCAAAATCAGACTTGACACCAGAGAGGCTGAATACCGCACTGAGTCAATGCGGTCTTAGCCTCTCTGGTGTCAACACTCTGTCTGATTTTGGATTTTTTTTTTTTTTTTTTCCTAAAATCAGACTTGACACCAGAGAGGCTGAATACCGCACTGAGTCAATGCGGAGTTAGCCTCTCTGGTGTCAACACTCTGTCTGATTTTGGATTTTTTTTTTCTTTTTTCGAAAAATCAGACTTGACACCAGAGAGGCTGAATACCGCACTGAGTCACTGCGGTCTTAGCCTCTCTGGTCTCAACACTCTGTCTGATTTTGGATTTTTTTTTTTTTTTTTTCCAAAATCAGACTTGACACCAGAGAGGCTGAATACCGCACTGAGTCAATGCGGTCTTAGCCTCTCTGGTGTCAACACTCTGTCCGATTTTGGATTTTTTTTTTTTTTTTCAAAAATCAGACTTGACACCAGAGAGGCTGAATACCGCACTGAGTCAATGCGGTCTTAGCCTCTCTGGTCTCAACACTCTGTCTGATTTTGGATTTTTTTTTTCTTTTTTCCAAAATCAGACTTGACACCAGAGAGGCTGAATACCGCACTGAGTCAATGCGGTCTTAGCCTCTCTGGTCTCAACACTCTGTCTGATTTTGGATTTTTTTTTTTTTTTTTTCCAAAATCAGACTTGACACCAGAGAGGCTGAATACCGCACTGAGTCAATGCGGTCTTAGCCTCTCTGGTCTCAACACTCTGTCTGATTTTGGATTTATTTTTTATTTTTTCCAAAATCAGACTTGACACCAGAGAGGCTGAATACCGCACTGAGTCAATGCGGTCTTAGCCTCTCTGGTCTTAACACTCTGTCTGATTTTGGATTTTTTTTTTTTTTTTCCAAAATCAGACTTGACACCAGTGAGGCTGAATACCGCACTGAGTCAATGCGGTCTTAACCTCTCTGGTGTCAACACTCTGTCTGATTTTGGATTTTTTTTTTTTTTTTTCCAAAATCAGACTTGACACCAGAGAGGCTGAATACCGCACTGAGTCAATGCGGTCTTAGCCTCTCTGGTCTCAACACTCTGTCTGATTTTGGATTTTTTTTTTTTTTTTTCCAAAATCAGACTTGACACCAGAGAGGCTGAATACCGCACTGAGTCAATGCGGTCTTAGCCTCTCTGGTGTCAACACTCTGTCTGATTTTGGATTTTTTTTTTTTTTTTTTTCCTAAAATCAGACTTGACACCAGAGAGGCTGAATACCGCACTGAGTCAATGCGGTCTTAGCCTCTCTGGTGTCAACACTCTGTCTGATTTTGGATTTTTTTTTTCTTTTTTCGAAAAATCAGACTTGACACCAGAGAGGCTGAATACCGCACTGAGTCAATGCGGTCTTAGCCTCTCTGGTCTCAACACTCTGTCTGATTTTGGATTTTTTTTTTTTTTTTTTCCAAAATCAGACTTGACACCAGAGAGGCTGAATACCGCACTGAGTCAATGCGGTCTTAGCCTCTCTGGTGTCAACACTCTGTCCGATTTTGGATTTTTTTTTTTTTTTCCAAAATCAGACTTGACACCAGAGAGGCTGAATACCGCACTGAGTCAATGCGGTCTTAGCCTCTCTGGTCTCAACACTCTGTCTGATTTTGGATTTTTTTTTTCATTTTTCCAAAATCAGACTTGACACCAGAGAGGCTGAATACCGCACTGAGTCAATGCGGTCTTAGCCTCTCTGGTCTCAACACTCTGTCTGATTTTGGATTTTTTTTTTTTTTTTCCAAAATCAGACTTGACACCAGTGAGGCTGAATACCGCACTGAGTCAATGCGGTCTTAACCTCTCTGGTGTCAACACTCTGTCTGATTTTGGATTTTTTTTTTTTTTTTTCCAAAATCAGACTTGACACCAGAGAGGCTGAATACCGCACTGAGTCAATGCGGTCTTAGCCTCTCTGGTCTCAACACTCTGTCTGATTTTGGATTTTTTTTTTTTTTTTTCCAAAATCAGACTTGACACCAGAGAGGCTGAATACCGCACTGAGTCAATGCGGTCTTAGCCTCTCTGGTGTCAACACTCTGTCTGATTTTTGATTTTTGATTTTTTTTTCCCAAAATCAGACTTGACACCAGAGAGGCTGAATACCGCACTGAGTCAATGCGGTCTTAGCCTCTCTGGTGTCAACACTCTGTCTGATTTTGGATTTTTTTTTTTTTTTTCCAAAATCAGACTTGACACCAGAGAGGCTGAATACCGCACTGAGTCAATGCGGTCTTAGCCTCTCTGGTCTCAACACTCTGTCTGATTTTGGATTTTTTTTTTTTTTTTCCAAAATCAGACTTGACACCAGAGAGGCTGAATACCGCACTGAGTCAATGCGGTCTTAGCCTCTCTGGTCTCAACACTCTGTCTGATTTTAGATTTTTTTTTTTTTTTCTTTCCAAAATCAGACTTGACACCAGAGAGGCTGAATACCGCACTGAGTCAATGCGGTCTTAGCCTCTCTGGTCTCAACACTCTGTCTGATTTTGGATTTTTTTTTTTTTTTTTTCCAAAATCAGACTTGACACCAGAGAGGCTGAATACCGCACTGAGTCAATGCGGTCTTAGCCTCCCTGGTGTCAACACTCTGTCTGATTTTGGATTTTTTTTTTTTTTTTTTCCTAAAATCAGACTTGACACCAGAGAGGCTGAATACCGCACTGAGTCAATGCGGTCTTAGCCTCTCTGGTGTCAACACTCTGTCTGATTTTGGATTTTTTTTTTCTTTTTTCGAAAAATCTGACTTGACACCAGAGAGGCTGAATACCGCACTGAGTCAATGCGGTCTTAGCCTCTCTGGTGTCAACACTCTGTCCGATTTTGGATTTTTTTTTTTTTTTTCCAAAATCAGACTTGACACCAGAGAGGCTGAATACCGCACTGAGTCAATGCGGTCTTAGCCTCTCTGGTCTCAACACTCTGTCTGATTTTGGATTTTTTTTTTTTTTTTTCCAAAATCAGACTTGACACCAGAGAGGCTGAATACCGCACTGAGTCAATGCGGTCTTAGCCTCTCTGGTCTTAACACTCTGTCTGATTTTGGATTTTTTTTTTTTTTTTCCAAAATCAGACTTGACACCAGTGAGGCTGAATACCGCACTGAGTCAATGCGGTCTTAACCTCTCTGGTGTCAACACTCTGTCTGATTTTGGATTTTTTTTTTTTTTTTTCCAAAATCAGACTTGACACCAGAGAGGCTGAATACCGCACTGAGTCAATGCGGTCTTAGCCTCTCTGGTCTCAACACTCTTTCTGATTTTGGATTTTTTTTTTTTTTTTTCCAAAATCAGACTTGACACCAGAGAGGCTGAATACCGCACTGAGTCAATGCGGTCTTAGCCTCTCTGGTGTCAACACTCTGTCTGATTTTGGATTTTTTTTTTTTTTTTTCCCAAAATCAGACTTGACACCAGAGAGGCTGAATACCGCACTGAGTCAATGCGGTCTTAGCCTCTCTGGTCTCAACACTGTCTGATTTTTGATTTTTTTTTTTTTTTCCCAAAATCAGACTTGACACCAGAGAGGCTGAATACCGCACTGAGTCAATGCGGTCTTAGCCTCTCTGGTGTCAACACTCTGTCTGATTTTGGATTTTTTTTTTTTTTTTTTCCTAAAATCAGACTTGACACCAGAGAGGCTGAATACCGCACTGAGTCAATGCGGTCTTAGCCTCTCTGGTGTCAACACTCTGTCTGATTTTGGATTTTTTTTTTCTTTTTTCGAAAAATCAGACTTGACACCAGAGAGGCTGAATACCGCACTGAGTCACTGCGGTCTTAGCCTCTCTGGTCTCAACACTCTGTCTGATTTTGGATTTTTTTTTTTTTTTTTTCCAAAATCAGACTTGACACCAGAGAGGCTGAATACCGCACTGAGTCAATGCGGTCTTAGCCTCTCTGGTGTCAACACTCTGTCCGATTTTGGATTTTTTTTTTTTTTTTCAAAAATCAGACTTGACACCAGAGAGGCTGAATACCGCACTGAGTCAATGCGGTCTTAGCCTCTCTGGTCTCAACACTCTGTCTGATTTTGGATTTTTTTTTTTTTTTTTTCCAAAATCAGACTTGACACCAGAGAGGCTGAATACCGCACTGAGTCAATGCGGTCTTAGCCTCTCTGGTCTCAACACTCTGTCTGATTTTGGATTTATTTTTTATTTTTTCCAAAATCAGACTTGACACCAGAGAGGCTGAATACCGCACTGAGTCAATGCGGTCTTAGCCTCTCTGGTCTTAACACTCTGTCTGATTTTGGATTTTTTTTTTTTTTTTCCAAAATCAGACTTGACACCAGTGAGGCTGAATACCGCACTGAGTCAATGCAGTCTTAACCTCTCTGGTGTCAACACTCTGTCTGATTTTGGATTTTTTTTTTTTTTTTTCCAAAATCAGACTTGACACCAGAGAGGCTGAATACCGCACTGAGTCAATGCGGTCTTAGCCTCTCTGGTCTCAACACTCTGTCTGATTTTGGATTTTTTTTTTTTTTTTTCCAAAATCAGACTTGACACCAGAGAGGCTGAATACCGCACTGAGTCAATGCGGTCTTAGCCTCTCTGGTGTCAACACTCTGTCTGATTTTGGATTTTTTTTTTTTTTTTTTTCCTAAAATCAGACTTGACACCAGAGAGGCTGAATACCGCACTGAGTCAATGCGGTCTTAGCCTCTCTGGTGTCAACACTCTGTCTGATTTTGGATTTTTTTTTTCTTTTTTCGAAAAATCAGACTTGACACCAGAGAGGCTGAATACCGCACTGAGTCAATGCGGTCTTAGCCTCTCTGGTCTCAACACTCTGTCTGATTTTGGATTTTTTTTTTTTTTTTTTCCAAAATCAGACTTGACACCAGAGAGGCTGAATACCGCACTGAGTCAATGCGGTCTTAGCCTCTCTGGTGTCAACACTCTGTCCGATTTTGGATTTTTTTTTTTTTTTCCAAAATCAGACTTGACACCAGAGAGGCTGAATACCGCACTGAGTCAATGCGGTCTTAGCCTCTCTGGTCTCAACACTCTGTCTGATTTTGGATTTTTTTTTTCATTTTTCCAAAATCAGACTTGACACCAGAGAGGCTGAATACCGCACTGAGTCAATGCAGTCTTAGCCTCTCTGGTCTCAACACTCTGTCTGATTTTGGATTTTTTTTTTTTTTTTCCAAAATCAGACTTGACACCAGTGAGGCTGAATACCGCACTGAGTCAATGCGGTCTTAACCTCTCTGGTGTCAACACTCTGTCTGATTTTGGATTTTTTTTTTTTTTTTTCCAAAATCAGACTTGACACCAGAGAGGCTGAATACCGCACTGAGTCAATGCGGTCTTAGCCTCTCTGGTCTCAACACTCTGTCTGATTTTGGATTTTTTTTTTTTTTTTTCCAAAATCAGACTTGACACCAGAGAGGCTGAATACCGCACTGAGTCAATGCGGTCTTAGCCTCTCTGGTGTCAACACTCTGTCTGATTTTTGATTTTTGATTTTTTTTTCCCAAAATCAGACTTGACACCAGAGAGGCTGAATACCGGACTGAGTCAATGCGGTCTTAGCCTCTCTGGTCTCAACACTCTGTCTGATTTTGGATTTTTTTTTTTTTTTTTCCTAAAATCAGACTTGACACCAGAGAGGCTGAATACCGCACTGAGTCAATCCGGTCTTAGCCTCTCTGGTGTCAACACTCTGTCTGATTTTGGATTTTTTTTTTCTTTTTTCGAAAAATCAGACTTGACACCAGAGAGGCTGAATACCGCACTGAGTCAATGCGGTCTTAGCCTCTCTGGTCTCAACACTCTGTCTGATTTTGGATTTTTTTTTTTTTTTTTTCCTAAATCAGACTTGACACCAGAGAGGCTGAATACCGCACTGAGTCAATGCGGTCTTAGCCTCTCTGGTCTCAACACTCTGTCTGATTTTGGATTTTTTTTTTTTTTTTCCAAAATCAGACTTGACACCAGTGAGGCTGAATACCGCACTGAGTCAATGCGGTCTTAACCTCTCTGGTGTCAACACTCTGTCTGATTTTGGATTTTTTTTTTTTTTTTTCCAAAATCAGACTTGACACCAGAGAGGCTGAATACCGCACTGAGTCAATGCGGTCTTAGCCTCTCTGGTCTCAACACTCTGTCTGATTTTGGATTTTTTTTTTTTTTTTTCCAAAATCAGACTTGACACCAGAGAGACTGAATACCGCACTGAGTCAATGCGGTCTTAGCCTCTCTGGTGTCAACACTCTGTCCGATTTTGGATTTTTTTTTTTTTTTTCCAAAATCAGACTTGACACCAGAGAGGCTGAATACCGCACTGAGTCAATGCGGTCTTAGCCTCTCTGGTCTCAACACTCTGTCTGATTTTGGATTTTTTTTTTCTTTTTTCCAAAATCAGACTTGACACCAGAGAGGCTGAATACCGCACTGAGTCAATGCGGTCTTAACCTCTCTGGTGTCAACACTCTGTCTGATTTTGGATTTTTTTTTTTTTTTTTCCAAAATCAGACTTGACACCAGAGAGGCTGAATACCGCACTGAGTCAATGCGGTCTTAACCTCTCTGGTGTCAACACTCTGTCTGATTTTGGATTTTTTTTTTTTTTTTTCCAAAATCAGACTTGACACCAGAGAGGCTGAATACCGCACTGAGTCAATGCGGTCTTAGCCTCTCTGGTCTCAACACTCTGTCTTATTTTGGATTTTTTTTTTTTTTTTTCCAAAATCAGACTTGACACCAGAGAGGCTGAATACCGCACTGAGTCAATGCGGTCTTAGCCTCTCTGGTGTCAACACTCTGTCTGATTTTGGATTTTTTTTTTTTTTTTTCCCAAAATCAGACTTGACACCAGAGAGGCTGAATACCGCACTGAGTCAATGCGGTCTTAGCCTCTCTGGTCTCAACACTGTCTGATTTTTGATTTTTTTTTTTTTTTTCCCAAAATCAGACTTGACACCAGAGAGGCTGAATACCGCACTGAGTCAATGCGGTCTTAGCCTCTCTGGTGTCAACACTCTGTCTGATTTTGGATTTTTTTTTTTTTTTTTTTCAAAATCAGACTTGACACCAGAGAGGCTGAATACCGCACTGAGTCAATGCGGTCTTAGCCTCTCTGGTGTCAACACTCTGTCTGATTTTGGATTTTTTTTTTTTTTTTCCAAAATCAGACTTGACACCAGAGAGGCTGAGTACCGCACTGAGTCAATGCGGTCTTAGCCTCTCTGGTCTCAACACTCTGTCTGATTTTGGATTTTTTTTTTTTTTTCCTAAAATCAGACTTGACACCAGAGAGGCTGAATACTGCACTGAGTCAATGCGGTCTTAGCCTCTCTGGTGTCAACACTCTGTCTGATTTTGGATTTTTTTTTTTTTTTTTTCCAAAATCAGACTTGACACCAGAGAGGCTGAATACCGCACTGAGTCAATGCGGTCTTAGCCTCTCTGGTGTCAACACTCTGTCTGATTTTGGATTTTTTTTTTTTTTTTCCAAAATCAGACTTGACACCAGAGAGGCTGAATACCGCACTGAGTCAATGCGGTCTTAGCCTCTCTGGTCTCAACACTCTGTCTGATTTTAGATTTTTTTTTTTTTTTTCCAAAATCAGACTTGACACCAGAGAGGCTGAATACCGCACTGAGTCAATGCGGTCTTAGCCTCTCTGGTGTCAACACTCTGTCTGATTTTGGATTTTTTTTTTTTTTTTCCAAATCAGACTTGACACCAGAGAGGCTGAATACCGCACTGAGTCAATGCGGTCTTAGCCTCTCTGGTCTCAACACTCTGTCTGATTTTGGATTTTTTTTTTTTTTTTTTCCAAAATCAGACTTGACACCAGAGAGGCTGAATACCGCACTGAGTCAATGCGGTCTTAGCCTCTCTGGTGTCAACACTCTGTCCGATTTTGGATTTTTTTTTTTTTTTCCAAAATCAGACTTGACACCAGAGAGGCTGAATACCGCACTGAGTCAATGCGGTCTTAGCCTCTCTGGTCTCAACACTCTGTCTGATTTTGGATTTTTTTTTTCATTTTTCCAAAATCAGACTTGACACCAGAGAGGCTGAATACCGCACTGAGTCAATGCAGTCTTAGCCTCTCTGGTCTCAACACTCTGTCTGATTTTGGATTTTTTTTTTTTTTTTCCAAAATCAGACTTGACACCAGTGAGGCTGAATACCGCACTGAGTCAATGCGGTCTTAACCTCTCTGGTGTCAACACTCTGTCTGATTTTGGATTTTTTTTTTTTTTTTTCCAAAATCAGACTTGACACCAGAGAGGCTGAATACCGCACTGAGTCAATGCGGTCTTAGCCTCTCTGGTCTCAACACTCTGTCTGATTTTGGATTTTTTTTTTTTTTTTTCCAAAATCAGACTTGACACCAGAGAGGCTGAATACCGCACTGAGTCAATGCGGTCTTAGCCTCTCTGGTGTCAACACTCTGTCTGATTTTTGATTTTTGATTTTTTTTTCCCAAAATCAGACTTGACACCAGAGAGGCTGAATACCGGACTGAGTCAATGCGGTCTTAGCCTCTCTGGTCTCAACACTCTGTCTGATTTTGGATTTTTTTTTTTTTTTTTCCTAAAATCAGACTTGACACCAGAGAGGCTGAATACCGCACTGAGTCAATCCGGTCTTAGCCTCTCTGGTGTCAACACTCTGTCTGATTTTGGATTTTTTTTTTCTTTTTTCGAAAAATCAGACTTGACACCAGAGAGGCTGAATACCGCACTGAGTCAATGCGGTCTTAGCCTCTCTGGTCTCAACACTCTGTCTGATTTTGGATTTTTTTTTTTTTTTTTTCCTAAATCAGACTTGACACCAGAGAGGCTGAATACCGCACTGAGTCAATGCGGTCTTAGCCTCTCTGGTCTCAACACTCTGTCTGATTTTGGATTTTTTTTTTTTTTTTCCAAAATCAGACTTGACACCAGTGAGGCTGAATACCGCACTGAGTCAATGCGGTCTTAACCTCTCTGGTGTCAACACTCTGTCTGATTTTGGATTTTTTTTTTTTTTTTTCCAAAATCAGACTTGACACCAGAGAGGCTGAATACCGCACTGAGTCAATGCGGTCTTAGCCTCTCTGGTCTCAACACTCTGTCTGATTTTGGATTTTTTTTTTTTTTTTTCCAAAATCAGACTTGACACCAGAGAGACTGAATACCGCACTGAGTCAATGCGGTCTTAGCCTCTCTGGTGTCAACACTCTGTCCGATTTTGGATTTTTTTTTTTTTTTTCCAAAATCAGACTTGACACCAGAGAGGCTGAATACCGCACTGAGTCAATGCGGTCTTAGCCTCTCTGGTCTCAACACTCTGTCTGATTTTGGATTTTTTTTTTCTTTTTTCCAAAATCAGACTTGACACCAGAGAGGCTGAATACCGCACTGAGTCAATGCGGTCTTAACCTCTCTGGTGTCAACACTCTGTCTGATTTTGGATTTTTTTTTTTTTTTTTCCAAAATCAGACTTGACACCAGAGAGGCTGAATACCGCACTGAGTCAATGCGGTCTTAACCTCTCTGGTGTCAACACTCTGTCTGATTTTGGATTTTTTTTTTTTTTTTTCCAAAATCAGACTTGACACCAGAGAGGCTGAATACCGCACTGAGTCAATGCGGTCTTAGCCTCTCTGGTCTCAACACTCTGTCTTATTTTGGATTTTTTTTTTTTTTTTTCCAAAATCAGACTTGACACCAGAGAGGCTGAATACCGCACTGAGTCAATGCGGTCTTAGCCTCTCTGGTGTCAACACTCTGTCTGATTTTGGATTTTTTTTTTTTTTTTTCCCAAAATCAGACTTGACACCAGAGAGGCTGAATACCGCACTGAGTCAATGCGGTCTTAGCCTCTCTGGTCTCAACACTGTCTGATTTTTGATTTTTTTTTTTTTTTCCCAAAATCAGACTTGACACCAGAGAGGCTGAATACCGCACTGAGTCAATGCGGTCTTAGCCTCTCTGGTGTCAACACTCTGTCTGATTTTGGATTTTTTTTTTTTTTTTTTTCAAAATCAGACTTGACACCAGAGAGGCTGAATACCGCACTGAGTCAATGCGGTCTTAGCCTCTCTGGTGTCAACACTCTGTCTGATTTTGGATTTTTTTTTTTTTTTTCCAAAATCAGACTTGACACCAGAGAGGCTGAGTACCGCACTGAGTCAATGCGGTCTTAGCCTCTCTGGTCTCAACACTCTGTCTGATTTTGGATTTTTTTTTTTTTTTCCTAAAATCAGACTTGACACCAGAGAGGCTGAATACTGCACTGAGTCAATGCGGTCTTAGCCTCTCTGGTGTCAACACTCTGTCTGATTTTGGATTTTTTTTTTTTTTTTTTCCAAAATCAGACTTGACACCAGAGAGGCTGAATACCGCACTGAGTCAATGCGGTCTTAGCCTCTCTGGTGTCAACACTCTGTCTGATTTTGGATTTTTTTTTTTTTTTTCCAAAATCAGACTTGACACCAGAGAGGCTGAATACCGCACTGAGTCAATGCGGTCTTAGCCTCTCTGGTCTCAACACTCTGTCTGATTTTAGATTTTTTTTTTTTTTTTCCAAAATCAGACTTGACACCAGAGAGGCTGAATACCGCACTGAGTCAATGCGGTCTTAGCCTCTCTGGTGTCAACACTCTGTCTGATTTTGGATTTTTTTTTTTTTTTTCCAAATCAGACTTGACACCAGAGAGGCTGAATACCGCACTGAGTCAATGCGGTCTTAGCCTCTCTGGTCTCAACACTCTGTCTGATTTTGGATTTTTTTTTTTTTTTTTTCCAAAATCAGACTTGACACCAGAGAGGCTGAATACCGCACTGAGTCAATGCGGTCTTAGCCTCCCTGGTGTCAACACTCTGTCCGATTTTGGATTATTATTGTTTTTTTCCAAAATCAGACTTGACACCAGAGAGGCTGAATACCGCACTGAGTCAATGCGGTCTTAGCCACTCTGGTCTCAACACTCTGTCTGATTTTGGATTTTTTTTTTCTTTTTTCCAAAATCAGACTTGACACCAGAGAGGCTGAATACTGCACTGAGTCAATGCGGTCTTAGCCTCTCTGGTCTCAACACTCTGTCTGATTTTGGATTTTTTTTTTTTTTTTCCAAAATCAGACTTGACACCAGTGAGGCTGAATACCGCACTGAGTCAATGCGGTCTTAACATCTCTGGTGTCAACACTCTGTCTGATTTTGGATTTTTTTTTTTTTTTTTCCAAAATCAGACTTGACACCAGAGAGGCTGAATACCGCACTGAGTCAATGCGGTCTTAGCCTCTCTGGTCTCAACACTCTGTCTGATTTTGGATTTTTTTTTTTTTTTTTCCAAAATCAGACTTGACACCAGAGAGGCTGAATACTGCACTGAGTCAATGCGGTCTTAGCCTCTCTGGTGTCAACACTCTGTCTGATTTTGGATTTTTTTTTTTTTTTTTCCAAAAATCAGACTTGACACCAGAGAGGCTGAATACCGCACTGAGTCAATGCGGTCTTAGCCTCTCTGGTGTCAACACTCTGTCTGATTTTGGATTTTTTTTTTTTTTTTTTCAAAAATCAGACTTGACACCAGAGAGGCTGAATACCGCACTGAGTCAATGCGGTCTTAGCCTCTCTGGTGTCAACACTCTGTCTGATTTTGGATTTTTTTTTTTTTTTTTCCAAAATCAGACTTGACACCAGAGAGGCTGAATACCGCACTGAGTCAATGCGGTCTTAGCCTCTCTGGTCTCAACACTCTGTCTGATTTTAGATTTTCTTTTTTTTTTTCCAAAATCAGACTTGACACCAGAGAGGCTGAATACCGCACTGAGTCAATGCGGTCTTAGCCACTCTGGTCTCAACACTCTGTCTGATTTTGGATTTTTTTTTTCTTTTTTCCAAAATCAGACTTGACACCAGAGAGGCTGAATACTGCACTGAGTCAATGCGGTCTTAGCCTCTCTGGTCTCAACACTCTGTCTGATTTTGGATTTTTTTTTTTTTTTTCCAAAATCAGACTTGACACCAGTGAGGCTGAATACCGCACTGAGTCAATGCGGTCTTAACATCTCTGGTGTCAACACTCTGTCTGATTTTGGATTTTTTTTTTTTTTTTTCCAAAATCAGACTTGACACCAGAGAGGCTGAATACCGCACTGAGTCAATGCGGTCTTAGCCTCTCTGGTCTCAACACTCTGTCTGATTTTGGATTTTTTTTTTTTTTTTTCCAAAATCAGACTTGACACCAGAGAGGCTGAATACTGCACTGAGTCAATGCGGTCTTAGCCTCTCTGGTGTCAACACTCTGTCTGATTTTGGATTTTTTTTTTTTTTTTTCCAAAAATCAGACTTGACACCAGAGAGGCTGAATACCGCACTGAGTCAATGCGGTCTTAGCCTCTCTGGTGTCAACACTCTGTCTGATTTTGGATTTTTTTTTTTTTTTTTTCAAAAATCAGACTTGACACCAGAGAGGCTGAATACCGCACTGAGTCAATGCGGTCTTAGCCTCTCTGGTGTCAACACTCTGTCTGATTTTGGATTTTTTTTTTTTTTTTTCCAAAATCAGACTTGACACCAGAGAGGCTGAATACCGCACTGAGTCAATGCGGTCTTAGCCTCTCTGGTCTCAACACTCTGTCTGATTTTAGATTTTCTTTTTTTTTTTCCAAAATCAGACTTGACACCAGAGAGGCTGAATACCGCACTGAGTCAATGCGGTCTTAGCCTCTCTGGTGTCAACACTCTGTCTGATTTTGGATTTTTTTTTTCTTTTTTCGAAAAATCAGACTTGACACCAGAGAGGCTGAATACCGCACTGAGTCAATGCGGTCTTAGCCTCTCTGGTCTCAACACTCTGTCTGATTTTGGATTTTTTTTTTTTTTTTTTCCAAAATCAGACTTGACACCAGAGAGGCTGAATACCGCACTGAGTCAATGCGGTCTTAGCCTCTCTGGTGTCAACACTCTGTCCGATTTTGGATTTTTTTTTTTTTTTTCAAAAATCAGACTTGACACCAGAGAGGCTGAATACCGCACTGAGTCAATGCGGTCTTAGCCTCTCTGGTCTCAACACTCTGTCTGATTTTGGATTTTTTTTTTTTTTTTCCAAAATCAGACTTGACACCAGAGAGGCTGAGTACCGCACTGAGTCAATGCGGTCTTAGCCTCTCTGGTGTCAACACTCTGTCTGATTTTTGATTTTTGATTTTTTTTTCCCAAAATCAGACTTGACACCAGAGAGGCTGAATACCGGACTGAGTCAATGCGGTCTTAGCCTCTCTGGTCTCAACACTCTGTCTGATTTTGGATTTTTTTTTTTTTTTTTTCCTAAAATCAGACTTGACACCAGAGAGGCTGAATACCGCACTGAGTCAATGCGGTCTTAGCCTCTCTGGTGTCAACACTCTGTCTGATTTTGGATTTTTTTTTTCTTTTTTCGAAAAATCAGACTTGACACCAGAGAGGCTGAATACCGCACTGAGTCAATGCGGTCTTAGCCTCTCTGGTCTCAACACTCTGTCTGATTTTGGATTTTTTTTTTTTTTTTTTCCAAAATCAGACTTGACACCAGAGAGACTGAATACCGCACTGAGTCAATGCGGTCTTAGCCTCTCTGGTGTCAACACTCTGTCCGATTTTGGATTTTTTTTTTTTTTTTCCAAAATCAGACTTGACACCAGAGAGGCTGAATACCGCACTGAGTCAATGCGGTCTTAGCCTCTCTGGTCTCAACACTCTGTCTGATTTTGGATTTTTTTTTTCTTTTTTCCAAAATCAGACTTGACACCAGAGAGGCTGAATACCGCACTGAGTCAATGCGGTCTTAACCTCTCTGGTGTCAACACTCTGTCTGATTTTGGATTTTTTTTTTTTTTTTTCCAAAATCAGACTTGACACCAGAGAGGCTGAATACCGCACTGAGTCAATGCGGTCTTAGCCTCTCTGGTCTCAACACTCTGTCTGATTTTGGATTTTTTTTTTTTTTTTTCAAAAATCAGACTTGACACCAGAGAGGCTGAATACCGCACTGAGTCAATGCGGTCTTAGCCTCTCTGGTGTCAACACTCTGTCTGATTTTGGATTTTTTTTTTTTTTTTTCCCAAAATCAGACTTGACACCAGAGAGGCTGAATACCGCACTGAGTCAATGCGGTCTTAGCCTCTCTGGTCTCAACACTGTCTGATTTTTGATTTTTTTTTTTTTTTCCCAAAATCAGACTTGACACCAGAGAGGCTGAATACCGCACTGAGTCAATGCGGTCTTAGCCTCTCTGGTGTCAACACTCTGTCTGATTTTGGATTTTTTTTTTTTTTTTTTTCAAAATCAGACTTGACACCAGAGAGGCTGAATACCGCACTGAGTCAATGCGGTCTTAGCCTCTCTGGTGTCAACACTCTGTCTGATTTTGGATTTTTTTTTTTTTTTTTCCAAAATCAGACTTGACACCAGAGAGGCTGAGTACCGCACTGAGTCAATGCGGTCTTAGCCTCTCTGGTCTCAACACTCTGTCTGATTTTGGATTTTTTTTTTTTTTTTCCTAAAATCAGACTTGACACCAGAGAGGCTGAATACCGCACTGAGTCAATGCGGTCTTAGCCTCTCTGGTGTCAACACTCTGTCTGATTTTGGATTTTTTTTTTTTTTTTTTCCAAAATCAGACTTGACACCAGAGAGGCTGAATACCGCACTGAGTCAATGCGGTCTTAGCCTCTCTGGTGTCAACACTCTGTCTGATTTTGGATTTTTTTTTTTTTTTTCCAAAATCAGACTTGACACCAGAGAGGCTGAATACCGCACTGAGTCAATGCGGTCTTAGCCTCTCTGGTCTCAACACTCTGTCTGATTTTGGATTTTTTTTTTTTTTTTCCAAAATCAGACTTGACACCAGAGAGGCTGAATACCGCACTGAGTCAATGCGGTCTTAGCCTCTCTGGTGTCAACACTCTGTCTGATTTTGGATTTTTTTTTTTTTTTTCCAAAATCAGACTTGACACCAGAGAGGCTGAATACCGCACTGAGTCAATGCGGTCTTAGCCTCTCTGGTCTCAACACTCTGTCTGATTTTGGATTTTTTTTTTTTTTTTTTCCAAAATCAGACTTGACACCAGAGAGGCTGAATACCGCACTGAGTCAATGCGGTCTTAGCCTCCCTGGTGTCAACACTCTGTCCGATTTTGGATTTTTTTTTTTTTTTTCCAAAATCAGACTTGACACCAGAGAGGCTGAATACCGCACTGAGTCAATGCGGTCTTAGCCACTCTGGTCTCAACACTCTGTCTGATTTTGGATTTTTTTTTTCTTTTTTCCAAAATCAGACTTGACACCAGAGAGGCTGAATACTGCACTGAGTCAATGCGGTCTTAGCCTCTCTGGTCTCAACACTCTGTCTGATTTTGGATTTTTTTTTTTTTTTTCCAAAATCAGACTTGACACCAGTGAGGCTGAATACCGCACTGAGTCAATGCGGTCTTAACATCTCTGGTGTCAACACTCTGTCTGATTTTGGATTTTTTTTTTTTTTTTTCCAAAATCAGACTTGACACCAGAGAGGCTGAATACCGCACTGAGTCAATGCGGTCTTAGCCTCTCTGGTCTCAACACTCTGTCTGATTTTGGATTTTTTTTTTTTTTTTCCAAAATCAGACTTGACACCAGAGAGGCTGAATACCGCACTGAGTCAATGCGGTCTTAGCCTCTCTGGTGTCAACACTCTGTCTGATTTTGGATTTTTTTTTTTTTTTTTCCCAAAATCAGACTTGACACCAGAGAGGCTGAATACCGCACTGAGTCAATGCGGTCTTAGCCTCTCTGGTGTCAACACTCTGTCTGATTTTGGATTTTTTTTTTTTTTTTTTCAAAAATCAGACTTGACACCAGAGAGGCTGAATACCGCACTGAGTCAATGCGGTCTTAGCCTCTCTGGTGTCAACACTCTGTCTGATTTTGGATTTTTTTTTTTTTTTTTCCAAAATCAGACTTGACACCAGAGAGGCTGAATACCGCACTGAGTCAATGCGGTCTTAGCCTCTCTGGTCTCAACACTCTGTCTGATTTTAGATTTTTTTTTTTTTTTTCCAAAATCAGACTTGACACCAGAGAGGCTGAATACCGCACTGAGTCAATGCGGTCTTAGCCTCTCTGGTGTCAACACTCTGTCTGATTTTGGATTTTTTTTTTCTTTTTTCGAAAAATCAGACTTGAGACCAGAGAGGCTGAATACCGCACTGAGTCAATGCGGTCTTAGCCTCTCTGGTCTCAACACTCTGTCTGATTTTGGATTTTTTTTTTTTTTTTTTCCAAAATCAGACTTGACACCAGAGAGGCTGAATACCGCACTGAGTCAATGCGGTCTTAGCCTCTCTGGTGTCAACACTCTGTCCGATTTTGGATTTTTTTTTTTTTTTTCCAAAATCAGACTTGACACCAGAGAGGCTGAATACCGCACTGAGTCAATGCGGTCTTAGCCTCTCTGGTCTCAACACTCTGTCTGATTTTGGATTTTTTTTTTTTTTTTCCAAAATCAGACTTGACACCAGAGAGGCTGAGTACCGCACTGAGTCAATGCGGTCTTAGCCTCTCTGGTGTCAACACTCTGTCTGATTTTTGATTTTTGATTTTTTTTTTCCCAAAATCAGACTTGACACCAGAGAGGCTGAATACCGGACTGAGTCAATGCGGTCTTAGCCTCTCTGGTCTCAACACTCTGTCTGATTTTGGATTTTTTTTTTTTTTTCTCCTAAAATCAGACTTGACACCAGAGAGGCTGAATACCGCACTGAGTCAATGCGGTCTTAGCCTCTCTGGTGTCAACACTCTGTCTGATTTTGGATTTTTTTTTTCTTTTTTCGAAAAATCAGACTTGACACCAGAGAGGCTGAATACCGCACTGAGTCAATGCGGTCTTAGCCTCTCTGGTATCAACACTCTGTCTGATTTTGGATTTTTTTTTTTTTTTTTTCCAAAATCAGACTTGACACCAGAGAGACTGAATACCGCACTGAGTCAATGCGGTCTTAGCCTCTCTGGTGTCAACACTCTGTCCGATTTTGGATTTTTTTTTTTTTTTTCCAAAATCAGATTTGACACCAGAGAGGCTGAATACCGCACTGAGTCAATGCGGTCTTAGCCTCTCTGGTCTCAACACTCTGTCTGATTTTGGATTTTTTTTTTCTTTTTTCCAAAATCAGACTTGACACCAGAGAGGCTGAATACCGCACTGAGTCAATGCGGTCTTAACCTCTCTGGTGTCAACACTCTGTCTGATTTTGGATTTTTTTTTTTTTTTTTCCAAAATCAGACTTGACACCAGAGAGGCTGAATACCGCACTGAGTCAATGCGGTCTTAGCCTCTCTGGTCTCAACACTCTGTCTGATTTTGGATTTTTTTTTTTTTTTTTCCAAAATCAGACTTGACACCAGAGAGGCTGAATACCGCACTGAGTCAATGCGGTCTTAGCCTCTCTGGTGTCAACACTCTGTCTGATTTTGGATTTTTTTTTTTTTTTTTCCCAAAATCAGACTTGACACCAGAGAGGCTGAATACCGCACTGAGTCAATGCGGTCTTAGCCTCTCTGGTCTCAACACTGTCTGATTTTTGATTTTTTTTTTTTTTTCCCAAAATCAGACTTGACACCAGAGAGGCTGAATACCGCACTGAGTCAATGCGGTCTTAGCCTCTCTGGTGTCAACACTCTGTCTGATTTTGGATTTTTTTTTTTTTTTTTTTCAAAATCAGACTTGACACCAGAGAGGCTGAATACCGCACTGAGTCAATGCGGTCTTAGCCTCTCTGGTGTCAACACTCTGTCTGATTTTGGATTTTTTTTTTTTTTTTTCCAAAATCAGACTTGACACCAGAGAGGCTGAGTACCGCACTGAGTCAATGCGGTCTTAGCCTCTCTGGTCTCAACACTCTGTCTGATTTTGGATTTTTTTTTTTTTTTCCTAAAATCAGACTTGACACCAGAGAGGCTGAATACCGCACTGAGTCAATGCGGTCTTAGCCTCTCTGGTGTCAACACTCTGTCTGATTTTGGATTTTTTTTTTTTTTTTTTCCAAAATCAGACTTGACACCAGAGAGGCTGAATACCGCACTGAGTCAATGCGGTCTTAGCCTCTCTGGTGTCAACACTCTGTCTGATTTTGGATTTTTTTTTTTTTTTTCCAAAATCAGACTTGACACCAGAGAGGCTGAATACCGCACTGAGTCAATGCGGTCTTAGCCTCTCTGGTCTCAACACTCTGTCTGATTTTGGATTTTTTTTTTTTTTCCAAAATCAGACTTGACACCAGAGAGGCTGAATACCGCACTGAGTCAATGCGGTCTTAGCCTCTCTGGTCTCAACACTCTGTCTGATTTTAGATTTTTTTTTTTTTTTTCCAAAATCAGACTTGACACCAGAGAGGCTGAATACCGCACTGAGTCAATGCGGTCTTAGCCTCTCTGGTGTCAACACTCTGTCTGATTTTGGATTTTTTTTTTTTTTTTCCAAAATCAGACTTGACACCAGAGAGGCTGAATACCGCACTGAGTCAATGCGGTCTTAGCCTCTCTGGTCTCAACACTCTGTCTGATTTTGGATTTTTTTTTTTTTTTTTTCCAAAATCAGACTTGACACCAGAGAGGCTGAATACCGCACTGAGTCAATGCGGTCTTAGCCTCCCTGGTGTCAACACTCTGTCCGATTTTGGATTTTTTTTTTTTTTTTCCAAAATCAGACTTGACACCAGAGAGGCTGAATACCGCACTGAGTCAATGCGGTCTTAGCCACTCTGGTCTCAACACTCTGTCTGATTTTGGATTTTTTTTTTCTTTTTTCCAAAATCAGACTTGACACCAGAGAGGCTGAATACTGCACTGAGTCAATGCGGTCTTAGCCTCTCTGGTCTCAACACTCTGTCTGATTTTGGATTTTTTTTTTTTTTTTCCAAAATCAGACTTGACACCAGTGAGGCTGAATACCGCACTGAGTCAATGCGGTCTTAACATCTCTGGTGTCAACACTCTGTCTGATTTTGGATTTTTTTTTTTTTTTTTCCAAAATCAGACTTGACACCAGAGAGGCTGAATACCGCACTGAGTCAATGCGGTCTTAGCCTCTCTGGTCTCAACACTCTGTCTGATTTTGGATTTTTTTTTTTTTTTTTCCTAAAATCAGACTTGACACCAGAGAGGCTGAATACCGCACTGAGTCAATGCGGTCTTAGCCTCTCTGGTGTCAACACTCTGTCTGATTTTGGATTTTTTTTTTTTTTTTTTCAAAAATCAGACTTGACACCAGAGAGGCTGAATACCGCACTGAGTCAATGCGGTCTTAGCCTCTCTGGTGTCAACACTCTGTCTGATTTTGGATTTTTTTTTTTTTTTTTCCAAAATCAGACTTGACACCAGAGAGGCTGAATACCGCACTGAGTCAATGCGGTCTTAGCCTCTCTGGTCTCAACACTCTGTCTGATTTTAGATTTTTTTTTTTTTTTTCCAAAATCAGACTTGACACCAGAGAGGCTGAATACCGCACTGAGTCAATGCGGTCTTAGCCTCTCTGGTCTCAACACTCTGTCTGATTTTAGATTTTCTTTTTTTTTTTCCAAAATCAGACTTGACACCAGAGAGGCTGAATACCGCACTGAGTCAATGCGGTCTTAGCCTCTCTGGTGTCAACACTCTGTCTGATTTTGGATTTTTTTTTTCTTTTTTCGAAAAATCAGACTTGACACCAGAGAGGCTGAATACCGCACTGAGTCAATGCGGTCTTAGCCTCTCTGGTCTCAACACTCTGTCTGATTTTGGATTTTTTTTTTTTTTTTTTCCAAAATCAGACTTGACACCAGAGAGGCTGAATACCGCACTGAGTCAATGCGGTCTTAGCCTCTCTGGTGTCAACACTCTGTCCGATTTTGGATTTTTTTTTTTTTTTTCCAAAATCAGACTTGACACCAGAGAGGCTGAATACCGCACTGAGTCAATGCGGTCTTAGCCTCTCTGGTCTCAACACTCTGTCTGATTTTGGATTTTTTTTTTTTTTTTCCAAAATCAGACTTGACACCAGAGAGGCTGAGTACCGCACTGAGTCAATGCGGTCTTAGCCTCTCTGGTGTCAACACTCTGTCTGATTTTTGATTTTTGATTTTTTTTTCCCAAAATCAGACTTGACACCAGAGAGGCTGAATACCGGACTGAGTCAATGCGGTCTTAGCCTCTCTGGTCTCAACACTCTGTCTGATTTTGGATTTTTTTTTTTTTTTTTTCCTAAAATCAGACTTGACACCAGAGAGGCTGAATACCGCACTGAGTCAATGCGGTCTTAGCCTCTCTGGTGTCAACACTCTGTCTGATTTTGGATTTTTTTTTTCTTTTTTCGAAAAATCAGACTTGACACCAGAGAGGCTGAATACCGCACTGAGTCAATGCGGTCTTAGCCTCTCTGGTCTCAACACTCTGTCTGATTTTGGATTTTTTTTTTTTTTTTTTCCAAAATCAGACTTGACACCAGAGAGACTGAATACCGCACTGAGTCAATGCGGTCTTAGCCTCTCTGGTGTCAACACTCTGTCCGATTTTGGATTTTTTTTTTTTTTTTCCAAAATCAGACTTGACACCAGAGAGGCTGAATACCGCACTGAGTCAATGCGGTCTTAGCCTCTCTGGTCTCAACACTCTGTCTGATTTTGGATTTTTTTTTTCTTTTTTCCAAAATCAGACTTGACACCAGAGAGGCTGAATACCGCACTGAGTCAATGCGGTCTTAACCTCTCTGGTGTCAACACTCTGTCTGATTTTGGATTTTTTTTTTTTTTTTTCCAAAATCAGACTTGACACCAGAGAGGCTGAATACCGCACTGAGTCAATGCGGTCTTAGCCTCTCTGGTCTCAACACTCTGTCTGATTTTGGATTTTTTTTTTTTTTTTTCAAAAATCAGACTTGACACCAGAGAGGCTGAATACCGCACTGAGTCAATGCGGTCTTAGCCTCTCTGGTGTCAACACTCTGTCTGATTTTGGATTTTTTTTTTTTTTTTTTCCCAAAATCAGACTTGACACCAGAGAGGCTGAATACCGCACTGAGTCAATGCGGTCTTAGCCTCTCTGGTCTCAACACTGTCTGATTTTTGATTTTTTTTTTTTTTTCCCAAAATCAGACTTGACACCAGAGAGGCTGAATACCGCACTGAGTCAATGCGGTCTTAGCCTCTCTGGTGTCAACACTCTGTCTGATTTTGGATTTTTTTTTTTTTTTTTTTCAAAATCAGACTTGACACCAGAGAGGCTGAATACCGCACTGAGTCAATGCGGTCTTAGCCTCTCTGGTGTCAACACTCTGTCTGATTTTGGATTTTTTTTTTTTTTTTTCCAAAATCAGACTTGACACCAGAGAGGCTGAGTACCGCACTGAGTCAATGCGGTCTTAGCCTCTCTGGTCTCAACACTCTGTCTGATTTTGGATTTTTTTTTTTTTTTCCTAAAATCAGACTTGACACCAGAGAGGCTGAATACCGCACTGAGTCAATGCGGTCTTAGCCTCTCTGGTGTCAACACTCTGTCTGATTTTGGATTTTTTTTTTTTTTTTTTTCAAAATCAGACTTGACACCAGAGAGGCTGAATACCGCACTGAGTCAATGCGGTCTTAGCCTCTCTGGTCTCAACACTCTGTCTGATTTTGGATTTTTTTTTTTTTTTTCCAAAATCAGACTTGACACCAGAGAGGCTGAATACCGCACTGAGTCAATGCGGTCTTAGCCTCTCTGGTGTCAACACTCTGTCTGATTTTGGATTTTTTTTTTTTTTTTCAAAAATCAGACTTGACACCAGAGAGGCTGAATACCGCACTGAGTCAATGCGGTCTTAGCCTCTCTGGTCTCAACACTCTGTCTGATTTTGGATTTTTTTTTTTTTTTTTTCCAAAATCAGACTTGACACCAGAGAGGCTGAATACCGCACTGAGTCAATGCGGTCTTAGCCTCCCTGGTGTCAACACTCTGTCCGATTTTGGATTTTTTTTTTTTTTTTCCAAAATCAGACTTGACACCAGAGAGGCTGAATACCGCACTGAGTCAATGCGGTCTTAGCCACTCTGGTCTCAACACTCTGTCTGATTTTGGATTTTTTTTTTCTTTTTTCCAAAATCAGACTTGACACCAGAGAGGCTGAATACTGCACTGAGTCAATGCGGTCTTAGCCTCTCTGGTCTCAACACTCTGTCTGATTTTGGATTTTTTTTTTTTTTTTCCAAAATCAGACTTGACACCAGTGAGGCTGAATACCGCACTGAGTCAATGCGGTCTTAACATCTCTGGTGTCAACACTCTGTCTGATTTTGGATTTTTTTTTTTTTTTTTCCAAAATCAGACTTGACACCAGAGAGGCTGAATACCGCACTGAGTCAATGCGGTCTTAGCCTCTCTGGTCTCAACACTCTGTCTGATTTTGGATTTTTTTTTTTTTTTTCCAAAATCAGACTTGACACCAGAGAGGCTGAATACCGCACTGAGTCAATGCGGTCTTAGCCTCTCTGGTGTCAACACTCTGTCTGATTTTGGATTTTTTTTTTTTTTTTTCCCAAAATCAGACTTGACACCAGAGAGGCTGAATACCGCACTGAGTCAATGCGGTCTTAGCCTCTCTGGTGTCAACACTCTGTCTGATTTTGGATTTTTTTTTTTTTTTTTTCAAAAATCAGACTTGACACCAGAGAGGCTGAATACCGCACTGAGTCAATGCGGTCTTAGCCTCTCTGGTGTCAACACTCTGTCTGATTTTGGATTTTTTTTTTTTTTTTTCCAAAATCAGACTTGACACCAGAGAGGCTGAATACCGCACTGAGTCAATGCGGTCTTAGCCTCTCTGGTCTCAACACTCTGTCTGATTTTAGATTTTTTTTTTTTTTTTCCAAAATCAGACTTGACACCAGAGAGGCTGAATACCGCACTGAGTCAATGCGGTCTTAGCCTCTCTGGTGTCAACACTCTGTCTGATTTTGGATTTTTTTTTTCTTTTTTCGAAAAATCAGACTTGAGACCAGAGAGGCTGAATACCGCACTGAGTCAATGCGGTCTTAGCCTCTCTGGTCTCAACACTCTGTCTGATTTTGGATTTTTTTTTTTTTTTTTTCCAAAATCAGACTTGACACCAGAGAGGCTGAATACCGCACTGAGTCAATGCGGTCTTAGCCTCTCTGGTGTCAACACTCTGTCCGATTTTGGATTTTTTTTTTTTTTTTTCCAAAATCAGACTTGACACCAGAGAGGCTGAATACCGCACTGAGTCAATGCGGTCTTAGCCTCTCTGGTCTCAACACTCTGTCTGATTTTGGATTTTTTTTTTTTTTTTCCAAAATCAGACTTGACACCAGAGAGGCTGAGTACCGCACTGAGTCAATGCGGTCTTAGCCTCTCTGGTGTCAACACTCTGTCTGATTTTTGATTTTTGATTTTTTTTTTCCCAAAATCAGACTTGACACCAGAGAGGCTGAATACCGGACTGAGTCAATGCGGTCTTAGCCTCTCTGGTCTCAACACTCTGTCTGATTTTGGATTTTTTTTTTTTTTTCTCCTAAAATCAGACTTGACACCAGAGAGGCTGAATACCGCACTGAGTCAATGCGGTCTTAGCCTCTCTGGTGTCAACACTCTGTCTGATTTTGGATTTTTTTTTTCTTTTTTCGAAAAATCAGACTTGACACCAGAGAGGCTGAATACCGCACTGAGTCAATGCGGTCTTAGCCTCTCTGGTATCAACACTCTGTCTGATTTTGGATTTTTTTTTTTTTTTTTTCCAAAATCAGACTTGACACCAGAGAGACTGAATACCGCACTGAGTCAATGCGGTCTTAGCCTCTCTGGTGTCAACACTCTGTCCGATTTTGGATTTTTTTTTTTTTTTTCCAAAATCAGATTTGACACCAGAGAGGCTGAATACCGCACTGAGTCAATGCGGTCTTAGCCTCTCTGGTCTCAACACTCTGTCTGATTTTGGATTTTTTTTTTCTTTTTTCCAAAATCAGACTTGACACCAGAGAGGCTGAATACCGCACTGAGTCAATGCGGTCTTAACCTCTCTGGTGTCAACACTCTGTCTGATTTTGGATTTTTTTTTTTTTTTTTTCCAAAATCAGACTTGACACCAGAGAGGCTGAATACCGCACTGAGTCAATGCGGTCTTAGCCTCTCTGGTCTCAACACTCTGTCTGATTTTGGATTTTTTTTTTTTTTTTTCCAAAATCAGACTTGACACCAGAGAGGCTGAATACCGCACTGAGTCAATGCGGTCTTAGCCTCTCTGGTGTCAACACTCTGTCTGATTTTGGATTTTTTTTTTTTTTTTTCCCAAAATCAGACTTGACACCAGAGAGGCTGAATACCGCACTGAGTCAATGCGGTCTTAGCCTCTCTGGTCTCAACACTGTCTGATTTTTGATTTTTTTTTTTTTTTCCCAAAATCAGACTTGACACCAGAGAGGCTGAATACCGCACTGAGTCAATGCGGTCTTAGCCTCTCTGGTGTCAACACTCTGTCTGATTTTGGATTTTTTTTTTTTTTTTTTTCAAAATCAGACTTGACACCAGAGAGGCTGAATACCGCACTGAGTCAATGCGGTCTTAGCCTCTCTGGTGTCAACACTCTGTCTGATTTTGGATTTTTTTTTTTTTTTTTCCAAAATCAGACTTGACACCAGAGAGGCTGAGTACCGCACTGAGTCAATGCGGTCTTAGCCTCTCTGGTCTCAACACTCTGTCTGATTTTGGATTTTTTTTTTTTTTTCCTAAAATCAGACTTGACACCAGAGAGGCTGAATACCGCACTGAGTCAATGCGGTCTTAGCCTTTCTGGTGTCAACACTCTGTCTGATTTTGGATTTTTTTTTTTTTTTTTTCCAAAATCAGACTTGACACCAGAGAGGCTGAATACCGCACTGAGTCAATGCGGTCTTAGCCTCTCTGGTGTCAACACTCTGTCTGATTTTGGATTTTTTTTTTTTTTTTCCAAAATCAGACTTGACACCAGAGAGGCTGAATACCGCACTGAGTCAATGCGGTCTTAGCCTCTCTGGTCTCAACACTCTGTCTGATTTTGGATTTTTTTTTTTTTTTTTTCCAAAATCAGACTTGACACCAGAGAGGCTGAATACCGCACTGAGTCAATGCGGTCTTAGCCTCCCTGGTGTCAACACTCTGTCCGATTTTGGATTTTTTTTTTTTTTTTCCAAAATCAGACTTGACACCAGAGAGGCTGAATACCGCACTGAGTCAATGCGGTCTTAGCCACTCTGGTCTCAACACTCTGTCTGATTTTGGATTTTTTTTTTCTTTTTTCCAAAATCAGACTTGACACCAGAGAGGCTGAATACTGCACTGAGTCAATGCGGTCTTAGCCTCTCTGGTCTCAACACTCTGTCTGATTTTGGATTTTTTTTTTTTTTTTCCAAAATCAGACTTGACACCAGTGAGGCTGAATACCGCACTGAGTCAATGCGGTCTTAACATCTCTGGTGTCAACACTCTGTCTGATTTTGGATTTTTTTTTTTTTTTTTCCAAAATCAGACTTGACACCAGAGAGGCTGAATACCGCACTGAGTCAATGCGGTCTTAGCCTCTCTGGTCTCAACACTCTGTCTGATTTTGGATTTTTTTTTTTTTTTTTCCTAAAATCAGACTTGACACCAGAGAGGCTGAATACCGCACTGAGTCAATGCGGTCTTAGCCTCTCTGGTGTCAACACTCTGTCTGATTTTGGATTTTTTTTTTTTTTTTTTCAAAAATCAGACTTGACACCAGAGAGGCTGAATACCGCACTGAGTCAATGCGGTCTTAGCCTCTCTGGTGTCAACACTCTGTCTGATTTTGGATTTTTTTTTTTTTTTTTCCAAAATCAGACTTGACACCAGAGAGGCTGAATACCGCACTGAGTCAATGCGGTCTTAGCCTCTCTGGTCTCAACACTCTGTCTGATTTTAGATTTTTTTTTTTTTTTTCCAAAATCAGACTTGACACCAGAGAGGCTGAATACCGCACTGAGTCAATGCGGTCTTAGCCTCTCTGGTGTCAACACTCTGTCTGATTTTGGATTTTTTTTTTCTTTTTTCGAAAAATCAGACTTGACACCAGAGAGGCTGAATACCGCACTGAGTCAATGCGGTCTTAGCCTCTCTGGTCTCAACACTCTGTCTGATTTTGGATTTTTTTTTTTTTTTTTTTCCAAAATCAGACTTGACACCAGAGAGGCTGAATACCGCACTGAGTCAATGCGGTCTTAGCCTCTCTGGTGTCAACACTCTGTCCGATTTTGGATTTTTTTTTTTTTTTTCCAAAATCAGACTTGACACCAGAGAGGCTGAATACCGCACTGAGTCAATGCGGTCTTAGCCTCTCTGGTCTCAACACTCTGTCTGATTTTGGATTTTTTTTTTTTTTTTCCAAAATCAGACTTGACACCAGAGAGGCTGAGTACCGCACTGAGTCAATGCGGTCTTAGCCTCTCTGGTCTCAACACTCTGTCTGATTTTGGATTTTTTTTTTTTTTTTCCTAAAATCAGACTTGACACCAGAGAGGCTGAATACCGCACTGAGTCAATGCGGTCTTAGCCTCTCTGGTGTCAACACTCTGTCTGATTTTGGATTTTTTTTTTTTTTTTTTCCAAAATCAGACTTGACACCAGAGAGGCTGAATACCGCACTGAGTCAATGCGGTCTTAGCCTCTCTGGTGTCAACACTCTGTCTGATTTTGGATTTTTTTTTTTTTTTTTCAAAAATCAGACTTGACACCAGAGAGGCTGAATACCGCACTGAGTCAATGCGGTCTTAGCCTCTCTGGTCTCAACACTCTGTCTGATTTTGGATTTTTTTTTTTCTTTTTCCAAAATCAGACTTGACACCAGAGAGGCTGAATACCGCACTGAGTCAATGCGGTCTTAGCCTCTCTGGTCTCAACACTCTGTCTGATTTTAGATTTTTTTTTTTTTTTTTCCAAAATCAGACTTGACACCAGAGAGGCTGAATACCGCACTGAGTCAATGCGGTCTTAGCCTCTCTGGTGTCAACACTCTGTCTGATTTTGGATTTTTTTTTTTTTTTTCCAAAATCAGACTTGACACCAGAGAGGCTGAATACCGCACTGAGTCAATGCGGTCTTAGCCTCTCTGGTCTCAACACTCTGTCTGATTTTGGATTTTTTTTTTTTTTTTTTTTCCAAAATCAGACTTGACACCAGAGAGGCTGATTACGCACTGAGTCAATGCGGTCTTAGCCTCTCTGGTGTCAACACTCTGTCCGATTTTGGATTTTTTTTTTTTTTTTCCAAAATCAGACTTGACACCAGAGAGGCTGAATACCGCACTGAGTCAATGCGGTCTTAGCCTCTCTGGTCTCAACACTCTGTCTGATTTTGGATTTTTTTTTTCTTTTTTCCAAAATCAGACTTGACACCAGAGAGGCTGAATACCGCACTGAGTCAATGCGGTCTTAGCCTCTCTGGTCTCAACACTCTGTCTGATTTTGGATTTTTTTTTTTTTTTTCCAAAATCAGACTTGACACCAGAGAGGCTGAGTACCGCACTGAGTCAATGCGGTCTTAGCCTCTCTGGTCTCAACACTCTGTCTGATTTTGGATTTTTTTTTTTTTTTTCCTAAAATCAGACTTGACACCAGAGAGGCTGAATACCGCACTGAGTCAATGCGGTCTTAGCCTCTCTGGTGTCAACACTCTGTCTGATTTTGGATTTTTTTTTTTTTTTTTTCCAAAATCAGACTTGACACCAGAGAGGCTGAATACCGCACTGAGTCAATGCGGTCTTAGCCTCTCTGGTGTCAACACTCTGTCTGATTTTGGATTTTTTTTTTTTTTTTTCAAAAATCAGACTTGACACCAGAGAGGCTGAATACCGCACTGAGTCAATGCGGTCTTAGCCTCTCTGGTCTCAACACTCTGTCTGATTTTGGATTTTTTTTTTTCTTTTTCCAAAATCAGACTTGACACCAGAGAGGCTGAATACCGCACTGAGTCAATGCGGTCTTAGCCTCTCTGGTCTCAACACTCTGTCTGATTTTAGATTTTTTTTTTTTTTTTCCAAAATCAGACTTGACACCAGAGAGGCTGAATACCGCACTGAGTCAATGCGGTCTTAGCCTCTCTGGTGTCAACACTCTGTCTGATTTTGGATTTTTTTTTTTTTTTTCCAAAATCAGACTTGACACCAGAGAGGCTGAATACCGCACTGAGTCAATGCGGTCTTAGCCTCTCTGGTCTCAACACTCTGTCTGATTTTGGATTTTTTTTTTTTTTTTTTTTCCAAAATCAGACTTGACACCAGAGAGGCTGATTACGCACTGAGTCAATGCGGTCTTAGCCTCTCTGGTGTCAACACTCTGTCCGATTTTGGATTTTTTTTTTTTTTTTTCCAAAATCAGACTTGACACCAGAGAGGCTGAATACCGCACTGAGTCAATGCGGTCTTAGCCTCTCTGGTCTCAACACTCTGTCTGATTTTGGATTTTTTTTTTTCTTTTTTCCAAAATCAGACTTGACACCAGAGAGGCTGAATACCGCACTGAGTCAATGCGGTCTTAGCCTCTCTGGTGTCAACACTCTGTCTGATTTTGGATTTTTTTTTTTTTTTTCCAAAATCAGACTTGACACCAGTGAGGCTGAATACCGCACTGAGTCAATGCGGTCTTAGCCTCTCTGGTGTAAACACTCTGTCTGATTTTGGATTTTTTTTTTTTTTTTTTCCCAAAATCAGACTTGACACCAGAGAGGCTGAATACCGCACTGAGTCAATGCGGTCTTAGCCTCTCTGGTGTCAACACTCTGTCTGATTTTGGATTTTTTTTTTTTTTTTTTCCAAAATCAGACTTGACACCAGAGAGGCTGAATACCGCACTGAGTCAATGCGGTCTTAGCCTCTCTGGTGTCAACACTCTGTCTGATTTTGGATTTTTTTTTTTTTTTTTCCAAAATCAGACTTGACACCAGAGAGGCTGAATACCGCACTGAGTCAATGCGGTCTTAGCCTCTCTGGTCTCAACACTCTGTCTGATTTTGGATTTTTTTTTTTTTTTTTCCAAAATCAGACTTGACACCAGAGAGGCTGAATACCGCACTGAGTCAATGCGGTCTTAGCCTCTCTGGTGTCAACACTCTGTCTGATTTTAGATTTTTTTTTTTTTTTTTTTCCAAAATCAGACTTGACACCAGAGAGGCTGAATACCGCACTGAGTCAATGCGGTCTTAGCCTCTCTGGTGTCAACACTCTGTCTGATTTTTGATTTTTTTTTTTTTTTTTTCCAAAATCAGACTTGACACCAGAGAGGCTGAATACCGCACTGAGTCAATGCGGTCTTAGCCTCTCTGGTCTCAACACTCTGTCTGATTTTGGATTTTTTTTTTTTTTTTCCAAAATCAGACTTGACACCAGAGAGGCTGAATACCGCACTGAGTCAATGCGGTCTTAGCCTCTCTGGTCTCAACACTCTGTCTGATTTTAGATTTTTTTTTTTTTTTTTTCCAAAATCAGACTTGACACCAGAGAGGCTGAATACCGCACTGAGTCAATGCGGTCTTAGCCTCTCTGGTCTCAACACTCTGTCTGATTTTGGATTTTTTTTTTTTTTTTTTTTCCAAAATCAGACTTGACACCAGAGAGGCTGAATACCGCACTGAGTCAATGCGGTCTTAGCCTCTCTGGTGTCAACACTCTGTCCGATTTTGGATTTTTTTTTTTTTTTTTCCAAAATCAGACTTGACACCAGAGAGGCTGAATACCGCACTGAGTCAATGCGGTCTTAGCCTCTCTGGTCTCAACACTCTGTCTGATTTTGGATTTTTTTTTTTTTTTTTTTCCAAAATCAGACTTGACACCAGAGAGGCTGAATACCGCACTGAGTCAATGCGGTCTTAGCCTCTCTGGTGTCAACACTCTGTCTGATTTTGGATTTTTTTTTTTTTTTTTCCAAAATCAGACTTGACACCAGTGAGGCTGAATACCGCACTGAGTCAATGCGGTCTTAGCCTCTCTGGTGTAAACACTCTGTCTGATTTTGGATTTTTTTTTTTTTTTTTCCAAAATCAGACTTGACACCAGAGAGGCTGAATACCGCACTGAGTCAATGCGGTCTTAGCCTCTCTGGTGTCAACACTCTGTCTGATTTTGGATTTTTTTTTTTTTTTTTTCCAAAATCAGACTTGACACCAGAGAGGCTGAATACCGCACTGAGTCAATGCGGTCTTAGCCTCTCTGGTGTCAACACTCTGTCTGATTTTGGATTTTTTTTTTTTTTTTTTCCAAAATCAGACTTGACACCAGAGAGGCTGAATACCGCACTGAGTCAATGCGGTCTTAGCCTCTCTGGTCTCAACACTCTGTCTGATTTTGGATTTTTTTTTTTTTTTTTTCCAAAATCAGACTTGACACCAGAGAGGCTGAATACCGCACTGAGTCAATGCGGTCTTAGCCTCTCTGGTCTCAACACTCTGTCTGATTTTAGATTTTTTTTTTTTTTTTCCAAAATCAGACTTGACACCAGAGAGGCTGAATACCGCACTGAGTCAATGCGGTCTTAGCCTCTCTGGTCTCAACACTCTGTCTGATTTTGGATTTTTTTTTTTTTTTTTTTTCCAAAATCAGACTTGACACCAGAGAGGCTGAATACCGCACTGAGTCAATGCGGTCTTAGCCTCTCTGGTGTCAACACTCTGTCCGATTTTGGATTTTTTTTTTTTTTTTCCAAAATCAGACTTGACACCAGAGAGGCTGAATACCGCACTGAGTCAATGCGGTCTTAGCCTCTCTGGTCTCAACACTCTGTCTGATTTTGGATTTTTTTTTTTTTTTTTTCCCAAAATCAGACTTGACACCAGAGAGGCTGAATACCGCACTGAGTCAATGCGGTCTTAGCCTCTCTGGTGTCAACACTCTGTCTGATTTTGGATTTTTTTTTTTTTTTTCCAAAATCAGACTTGACACCAGAGAGGCTGAATACCGCACTGAGTCAATGCGGTCTTAGCCTCTCTGGTGTCAACACTCTGTCTGATTTTGGATTTTTTTTTTTTTTTTTCCAAAATCAGACTTGACACCAGAGAGGCTGAATACCGCACTGAGTCAATGCGGTCTTAGCCTCTCTGGTGTCAACACTCTGTCTGATTTTGGATTTTTTTTTTTTTTTTTCCAAAATCAGACTTGACACCAGAGAGGCTGAATACCGCACTGAGTCAATGCGGTCTTAGCCTCTCTGGTGTCAACACTCTGTCTGATTTTGGATTTTTTTTTTTTTTTTTTCCAAAATCAGACTTGACACCAGAGAGGCTGAATACCGCACTGAGTCAATGCGGTCTTAGCCTCTCTGGTCTCAACACTCTGTCTGATTTTGGATTTTTTTTTTTTTTTTTTCCAAAATCAGACTTGACACCAGAGAGGCTGAATACCGCACTGAGTCAATGCGGTCTTAGCCTCTCTGGTCTCAACACTCTGTCTGATTTTAGATTTTTTTTTTTTTTTTTCCAAAATCAGACTTGACACCAGAGAGGCTGAATACCGCACTGAGTCAATGCGGTCTTAGCCTCTCTGGTCTCAACACTCTGTCTGATTTTGGATTTTTTTTTTTTTTTTTTTCCAAAATCAGACTTGACACCAGAGAGGCTGAATACCGCACTGAGTCAATGCGGTCTTAGCCTCTCTGGTGTCAACACTCTGTCTGATTTTGGATTTTTTTTTTTTTTTTTCCAAAATCAGACTTGACACCAGAGAGGCTGAATACCGCACTGAGTCAATGCGGTCTTAGCCTCTCTGGTGTCAACACTCTGTCTGATTTTAGATTTTTTTTTTTTTTTTTTTCCAAAATCAGACTTGACACCAGAGAGGCTGAATACCGCACTGAGTCAATGCGGTCTTAGCCTCTCTGGTGTCAACACTCTGTCTGATTTTGGATTTTTTTTTTTTTTTTTCCAAAATCAGACTTGACACCAGAGAGGCTGAATAACGCACTGAGTCAATGCGGTCTTAGCCTCTCTGGTCTCAACACTCTGTCTGATTTTGGATTTTTTTTTTTTTTTTTCCAAAATCAGACTTGACACCAGAGAGGCTGAATACCGCACTGAGTCAATGCGGTCTTAGCCTCTCTGGTCTCAACACTCTGTCTGATTTTAGATTTTTTTTTTTTTTTTTCCAAAATCAGACTTGACACCAGAGAGGCTGAATACCGCACTGAGTCAATGCGGTCTTAGCCTCTCTGGTGTCAACACTCTGTCTGATTTTGGATTTTTTTTTTTTTTTTTCCAAAATCAGACTTGACACCAGAGAGGCTGAATACCGCACTGAGTCAATGCGGTCTTAGCCTCTCTGGTCTCAACACTCTGTCTGATTTTAGATTTTTTTTTTTTTTTTTCCAAAATCAGACTTGACACCAGAGAGGCTGAATACCGCACTGAGTCAATGCGGTCTTAGCCTCTCTGGTGTCAACACTCTGTCTGATTTTGGATTTTTTTTTTCTTTTTTTCGAAAAATCAGACTTGACACCAGAGAGGCTGAATACCGCACTGAGTCAATGCGGTCTTAGCCTCTCTGGTCTCAACACTCTGTCTGATTTTGGATTTTTTTTTTTTTTTTTTCCAAAATCAGACTTGACACCAGAGAGGCTGAATACCGCACTGAGTCAATGCGGTCTTAGCCTCTCTGGTGTCAACACTCTGTCCGATTTTGGATTTTTTTTTTTTTTTTTTCCAAAATCAGACTTGACACCAGAGAGGCTGAATACCGCACTGAGTCAATGCGGTCTTAGCCTCTCTGGTCTCAACACTCTGTCTGATTTTGGATTTTTTTTTTTTTTTTTCCAAAATCAGACTTAACACCAGAGAGGCTGAGTACCGCACTGAGTCAATGCGGTCTTAGCCTCTCTGGTCTCAACACTCTGTCTGATTTTGGATTTTTTTTTTTTTTTTCCTAAAATCAGACTTGACACCAGAGAGGCTGAATACCGCACTGAGTCAATGCGGTCTTAGCCTCTCTGGTGTCAACACTCTGTCTGATTTTGGATTTTTTTTTTTTTTTTTCCAAAATCAGACTTGACACCAGAGAGGCTGAATACCGCACTGAGTCAATGCGGTCTTAGCCTCTCTGGTGTCAACACTCTGTCTGATTTTGGATTTTTTTTTTTTTTTTTTCCAAAATCAGACTTGACACCAGAGAGGCTGAATACCGCACTGAGTCAATGCGGTCTTAGCCTCTCTGGTCTCAACACTCTGTCTGATTTTGGATTTTTTTTTTTTTTTTTCCAAAATCAGACTTGACACCAGAGAGGCTGAATACCGCACTGAGTCAATGCGGTCTTAGCCTCTCTGGTGTCAACACTCTGTCTGATTTTAGATTTTTTTTTTATTTTTTTTTTTCCAAAATCAGACTTGACACCAGAGAGGCTGAATACCGCACTGAGTCAATGCGGTCTTAGCCTCTCTGGTGTCAACACTCTGTCTGATTTTTGATTTTTTTTTTTTTTTTCCAAAATCAGACTTGACACCAGAGAGGCTGAATACCGCACTGAGTCAATGCGGTCTTAGCCTCTCTGGTGTAAACACTCTGTCTGATTTTGGATTTTTTTTTTTTTTTTTTCCCAAAATCAGACTTGACACCAGAGAGGCTGAATACCGCACTGAGTCAATGCGGTCTTAGCCTCTCTGGTGTCAACACTCTGTCTGATTTTGGATTTTTTTTTTTTTTTTTTTCCAAAATCAGACTTGACACCAGAGAGGCTGAATACCGCACTGAGTCAATGCGGTCTTAGCCTCTCTGGTGTCAACACTCTGTCTGATTTTGGATTTTTTTTTTTTTTTTTCCAAAATCAGACTTGACACCAGAGAGGCTGAATACCGCACTGAGTCAATGCGGTCTTAGCCTCTCTGGTCTCAACACTCTGTCTGATTTTGGATTTTTTTTTTTTTTTTTTCCAAAATCAGACTTGACACCAGAGAGGCTGAATACCGCACTGAGTCAATGCGGTCTTAGCCTCTCTGGTGTCAACACTCTGTCTGATTTTAGATTTTTTTTTTTTTTTTTTCCCAAAATCAGACTTGACACCAGAGAGGCTGAATACCGCACTGAGTCAATGCGGTCTTAGCCTCTCTGGTGTCAACACTCTGTCTGATTTTTGATTTTTTTTTTTTTTTTTCCAAAATCAGACTTGACACCAGAGAGGCTGAATACCGCACTGAGTCAATGCGGTCTTAGCCTCTCTGGTCTCAACACTCTGTCTGATTTTGGATTTTTTTTTTTTTTTTTCCAAAATCAGACTTGACACCAGAGAGGCTGAATACCGCACTGAGTCAATGCGGTCTTAGCCTCTCTGGTCTCAACACTCTGTCTGATTTTAGATTTTTTTTTTTTTTTTTCCAAAATCAGACTTGACACCAGAGAGGCTGAATACCGCACTGAGTCAATGCGGTCTTAGCCTCTCTGGTCTCAACACTCTGTCTGATTTTGGATTTTTTTTTTTTTTTTTTTTCCAAAATCAGACTTGACACCAGAGAGGCTGAATACCGCACTGAGTCAATGCGGTCTTAGCCTCTCTGGTGTCAACACTCTGTCCGATTTTGGATTTTTTTTTTTTTTTTTCCAAAATCAGACTTGACACCAGAGAGGCTGAATACCGCACTGAGTCAATGCGGTCTTAGCCTCTCTGGTCTCAACACTCTGTCTGATTTTGGATTTTTTTTTTTTTTTTTTTCCAAAATCAGACTTGACACCAGAGAGGCTGAATACCGCACTGAGTCAATGCGGTCTTAGCCTCTCTGGTGTCAACACTCTGTCTGATTTTGGATTTTTTTTTTTTTTTTCCAAAATCAGACTTGACACCAGTGAGGCTGAATACCGCACTGAGTCAATGCGGTCTTAGCCTCTCTGGTGTAAACACTCTGTCTGATTTTGGATTTTTTTTTTTTTTTTTTCCCAAAATCAGACTTGACACCAGAGAGGCTGAATACCGCACTGAGTCAATGCGGTCTTAGCCTCTCTGGTGTCAACACTCTGTCTGATTTTGGATTTTTTTTTTTTTTTTTCCAAAATCAGACTTGACACCAGAGAGGCTGAATACCGCACTGAGTCAATGCGGTCTTAGCCTCTCTGGTGTCAACACTCTGTCTGATTTTGGATTTTTTTTTTTTTTTTTTCCAAAATCAGACTTGACACCAGAGAGGCTGAATACCGCACTGAGTCAATGCGGTCTTAGCCTCTCTGGTCTCAACACTCTGTCTGATTTTGGATTTTTTTTTTTTTTTTTCCAAAATCAGACTTGACACCAGAGAGGCTGAATACCGCACTGAGTCAATGCGGTCTTAGCCTCTCTGGTCTCAACACTCTGTCTGATTTTAGATTTTTTTTTTTTTTTTTCCAAAATCAGACTTGACACCAGAGAGGCTGAATACCGCACTGAGTCAATGCGGTCTTAGCCTCTCTGGTCTCAACACTCTGTCTGATTTTGGATTTTTTTTTTTTTTTTTTTTCCAAAATCAGACTTGACACCAGAGAGGCTGAATACCGCACTGAGTCAATGCGGTCTTAGCCTCTCTGGTGTCAACACTCTGTCTGATTTTGGATTTTTTTTTTTTTTTTTCCAAAATCAGACTTGACACCAGAGAGGCTGAATACCGCACTGAGTCAATGCGGTCTTAGCCTCTCTGGTCTCAACACTCTGTCTGATTTTGGATTTTTTTTTTTTTTTTTTCCCAAAATCAGACTTGACACCAGAGAGGCTGAATACCGCACTGAGTCAATGCGGTCTTAGCCTCTCTGGTGTCAACACTCTGTCTGATTTTGGATTTTTTTTTTTTTTTTTCCAAAATCAGACTTGACACCAGAGAGGCTGAATACCGCCCTGAGTCAATGCGGTCTTAGCCTCTCTGGTGTCAACACTCTGTCTGATTTTGGATTTTTTTTTTTTTATTTTTCCAAAATCAGACTTGACACCAGAGAGGCTGAATACCGCACTGAGTCAATGCGGTCTTAGCCTCTCTGGTGTCAACACTCTGTCTGATTTTGGATTTTTTTTTTTTTTTTTTCCAAAATCAGACTTGACACCAGAGAGGCTGAATACCGCACTGAGTCAATGCGGTCTTAGCCTCTCTGGTCTCAACACTCTGTCTGATTTTGGATTTTTTTTTTTTTTTTCCAAAATCAGACTTGACACCAGAGAGGCTGAATACCGCACTGAGTCAATGCGGTCTTAGCCTCTCTGGTGTCAACACTCTGTCTGATTTTGGATTTTTTTTTTTTTTTTTCCAAAATCAGACTTGACACCAGAGAGGCTGAATACCGCACTGAGTCAATGCGGTCTTAGCCTCTCTGGTCTCAACACTCTGTCTGATTTTGGATTTTTTTTTTTTTTTTCCAAAATCAGACTTGACACCAGAGAGGCTGATACCGCACTGAGTCA
>NW_028151874.1:2500-32500 GCF_964638095.1 Poromitra crassiceps
CCCTCTCAGTCACTTGATTGTGGAGCTGTTTGTAACTGAAGTAACAAATGGTCTGATCAAGAAGTTACCTGTAACAGTCAGATTAACTGCAGGTGAAGCAGTGTAGATCCCAGCTGGATGGTTTGTTGTGAAGCTGAACTTGTACACAGCTGAGTCGCTGTCTCTCAGGTCTGTGATTCTCAGGCTGCAGTTCTTCGGACCACCACCATACTCCACACGGCCGGCATACTCTGAGTCTGTTGTCACATCCACAGGTTCACCACCCTCCTCTTTAAAACCACAACGTCTTCTTCACTGTGACAGGAAGGTCATCTAGGTAGGCTGGGTGTGTGTAGGAGCAGCTTATGTCCACTGTAGATCCTTTGATGGCACAGATCTCAGTAGAAGTGTAAGTCACTCCCCAGTCACCCTGAGGCTGTACCACTGTAACACAGAGCACATCACAAACAGTGTTGGGGGTAACTCATTACAAAAGTAACATGTAATATATTACTTTTAGCAGTAACTCAGTAATATAACTTATTACTTACTTATTACAAACACTTTACAGGACAGACTTTTATCTGCAGTGGAACTGCTGCAGTATGTGACCCTACCAGAGACCTGGACTACATTTCCCATAACCACTTTGACACTCACATAATATCAGCTCCAGCTGCAACTCAATGAGACAAAGACTATCTATCTATCTATCTATCTATCTATCTATCTATCTATCTATCTATCTATCTATCTATCTATCTATCTATCTATCTATCTATCTATCTATCTGTCTATCTATTTATCTATCTATCTATCTATCTATCTATCTATATAGCTATCTATCTATCTATCTATCTATCTATCTATCCATCCATCTACTATCATCATCAGTATGGGAGCTGGGGCTCTGTCTGTCTGTCTGTCTGTCTGTCTGTCTGTCTGTCTGTCTGTCTGTCTGTCTATCTGTTTCTCTGTCTCTCTGTCCCACTGTTCCACTCTGATGTCATAAATCCCACTGTGACATCATCAGTGATGTCATAAATCCCACTGTGACATCATCAGTGATGTAATAAATCCCAGTGATGTCATAAATCCCACTGTGACACCTTCAGTGATGTCATAAATCCCACTGTGACATCTTCAGTGATGTCATAAATCCCACTGTGACATCATCAGTGATGTCATAAATCCCACTGATGACATCATCAGTGATGTCATTAATCTGACATCATCAGTGATGCTGGTCTCATTGGCCACACAGCAGCCAAGTTTGTGGGCAAGGCCACGCAGCGTGCAGGGGCAGCGCAGTGAGCTGCACGACGGGCGAGGCCGCATAGCAAGTGAGCCTAGGAATCGAGCATGCGTAGTGCACGAGATCCCAATTCTGTATTGTGACATCACTGATGATGTCACCAGTGATGTCATAAGTCACTGATGATGTCATCAGTGATGTCACAAGACACTGATGATGATATCAGTGATGTCATAAAGCCTGGATTATGCTTGACGCTTTGGCCGGCCGCACGGAAATGAGAGACACGGAATCCTGACGAGGAAACGTGTGGAGCTTTATACTCTGTGTGGGTTTCTGCTCGCGGAATTGAGCGCGAGTCTTGAAAACTCCACTTTGTCTGCCCAGCCGCTCCGCGTCCGCGTAGTTACAAAATTTGGGGTGCGCACGGCCAGGCGAAAACCGCCCGCACGGAGCCTTGGGGAGGGGCGTGTCTGCTGATTTTACGTCACTTTTCCGCGCTGACACTCGCGTTCCTCGCTGATGCGGAAAGCATAATGAGCCCTTAAGACTGTATGTGAACCTAGACACACACACCTCCTCCTCCCAATGCAAATACCCTCGGCCCATTTTACACACTCGCTATTTCGTTATTATTTTGCTTCGGCCCGTGCTAAAACGCGAAGTGGCGAACTACATTTTATGGGGACTCACTCCTAGTCCGACACCTCAGGAGTCCGACACCTGACAAGTCCGAAAAATGTTGCATTGGACAGACATCTCGTTCGTCCGACAGCTCGTTAACCCGACAATGACAATCTCACTAATCCGACAGCTCGTTAGTCCGAAAATAAAGTGCTCTGACTGCAGCGCAAACGGCACATTTCTCTGCTCGTTTTCTCTCCTTCTTTCTCTCTCATGAACATAATGTAGTAAACCTGCTGTGGGAGGAGACGTTTGGGGGGAAGGCGTTGCAGACAGGGACCAGGACTCACCGCTCTCCAGTTTTGTGATCAGCGTCCTGCCCAACGCGCGCTATCAACACCGCCGACCAAAAGCCATTGTTTACCCGGGGAGTCAAACGGTGCCATAAGCACCCCGGGCCGGGAGGGGGGAGGTGTCTCGCCAGCTGGGTGAGTTAAGTTTTAACCCTCATTCCATGTTTTGATTTGATTGATTGATTTGATTTATTGGGTGAATGTCAACAATACAGGGAAATCACAGACAATCACCGAGGATAAAAACACAATAAAGCCATTGGCTTATTTCCATTGCGGTCCTCTACAAACAACAGAGAGACAAAAAAAAAAACACACAAATGGGTATCACCTTCTATACTCAAATTAAGACTATTTTTAACATTATTACTAGATTTGAATAGCAATAATGGCACACTTGACTATTATACAATACATAAACATTTGTTGTTATATGTAAGGACTTAACATACACAGAGAAACATGAAATACTAGGGGCGGGAAGGAGAGGGATTGCGGGGGTTTAGCAGTGGGGGGGGGGGGGGGGGGAAGCTCGTTCACACAGGACTGGGGGCTATGCATATCAGTCATAGCAGCCTCCATATCTCGATGGCCCCATTCAGATGTGACCGAGGGAACGAGGGGGGGGGGGGGGTGAGGATGGCGTGGAGGAGAGAGTTTGCAAGGGCTGACAGGCCGGACCGGGCGGCATGGGGGGGGGGGGGGGGGGAAGTGTGTGTGTCAGTTTGAGTGTGGCCAGGAATGTCCAAAGATTGTCCTTGTGAGCTGTAAGCCTAAACAACCAGATAGAGGGAGCCTCCTTCTCGGGTGGTAAGCGAGCATACGGCCTTGACCAATGTCAATATCTTGCAGCTGTTTAGGTGAAGGGTGATGGGGGAGCTCCTCGTTTCCACCAGCCCCTTCAACGGGGAGAATTTCTCATACACCATCAAGATAAATGATGGATAATTTAATTACCCGAGAGGAAAGTATAATCCAAATCTTTCCCTCGGAGCTCGTCTCTTCAACTTAAAACTCTTCAGTCCCGGTCTTGCACCTTCTCCAAGATCTCATCCAGTTTTTTAATCACGTCTGACAGCACACCATCCACCTTTGATATGCGTTCAGTGATTGCATTAGTCTGATAGTTCATGCGGTCTGTGATCGCATTAGACTGAGAGTTCACAACACGGGCCAGCTCGTTTATCATGTTTATGAGGATGGCTATCTTTGGGCTTTCATTATTCCCCATTGTCATGCAAATTTTGCGATAGACGACTGCGATGCCGACACCGGTCAGCAAAAGTCCAGCTATCATGAATCCGAATAGGTAAACATCTTCGACGTCCTCAACGGTCAAAATGGCAAGGCATACAGTCTGCCTTTTGTTCCATCCATCCATCACGTACCCGGCCGAAAACGTTCCGTCTGGGCACTTTGGCTCCCCTGGACCAGCATTATGACCCGAGATAATTTTATCAATTGCGTTGAGAGACCAGCTAATTAATTCCATAATTCCTCAGGGTTTATGAAGAGACAGCGGAAAGGAAAAGATTATTTGCAGGGAGCAGGCTGTGGGAAGTCAGGAAAGCTGGAGAGGGAGGAGATTGCGTCCGCTCGGTCCAAGGGCGAGAGTAGAGGTTAAATGTTAAATGTTGCATGTGTCATTCCCTCCCTGCCCCTGTATGTCGTGTGTAAAAGGAGAGGAAGACGAGTCGGAGGTTTTACTGTGGGAGGCCGATTTCTGTCTGGCCTGGCCTTTCAGGGCTACAGCCCCAATCTTTTATGAAAAGCCCCGGATCTCAAATATGACTTCTTTTTCATTTTTTTTTTTTTTTTTACAAAAATTCTAATAGCTGGCCCCCCTCTATTCATCTCTCATTCATGCTATAAAGCCCTAAAAAATAATAATAATAATAAGGTGATCAGAAATTTTTAAAATATGGTTATATTGGTCTAGACTAGAGGAAGTCACACACACACACACGCACACACGCACACACACACACACACACACACACACACACACACACACACACACACACACACACACACACACACACACACACACACACACACACACACACACACACACACACACACACACACACACACACACACACACACACACACACACACACACACACACACTTAACCAGCTCAGTGGCCTTGTGGTTTGAGTGTCCGCCCTGTGACTGGGAGGTCGTGAGTTCGATCCCCGGCTGAGTCATACCAAAGGCTATAACAATGGGACCCATTTGCCTCCCTGCTTGGCACTCAGCATCAAATGGTTGGAATTGGGGGGTTAGATCACCATATGATTCCCGAGCGCTGCACTGCTGCTGCTCACCGCTCCCCCAGGGGATGGGTCAAATGCGGAGAACAAATTTCGCACACTCAGGTGTGTGACAATCAGTCGGACTTTAACTTTACTTTACACACACAACCGCACACGCACACACACACACACACACACACACACACACGCACGCACACACACACACACACACACACACACACACACACACACACACACACACACACACACACAGTGATATAGGCTACTTCAATATTGGGGGGATGTATCCTTTATCTCACCCTCTTGTATCTTTGCTTTCATCATGACACTATACAAGAAGTAACACAAATTACACGGAATAATAACAATTGCCACCATTTCACATCACTCCATCCGTGGCTGCACCCCATCTAGCCACAACCCAGGGATGCCTGCCCCCGCCGTTGCCACACGCCACACGTGGTCCAGGGCCGAATTTCTCCTTGTTCTCTTTATCAATGTTCCATTGGCCATTAAATAAAAAATCTATAAATCTATAAAACACTCCAAATCTACATTAAGAGCCAAAGGCGTTGTTCACATGTTGCTGCGGAGGAAGTGTGAAACCAAACTGTCGACACCCAGAAAACTCTAAGGCTCATTAGCATAAACCATATAAGTCAACTGGTAGAGTTTAGTATGGATACACAATAACATAATCATGTTGCTATGAGAAAGCAGAGTTAAAGTCTGTCACATGTCAACTCTTTGCTATGTCTCTCTTCCAGTAAAGCAGAAATACCATAAAGATAACGTGAGAAATCACCATTTGAAAAAAGACACCTACTCTCACAAAGTGATTGACAACAAAAAATCTGCATATCTTTTTGTAATAACCTCAGACCTTGTTTGACAAAATCTCATATATTTGACTGATATTGATGAACGGCAGGCAATTTCCAAAGCAGAAATAAAATCTATAAATAACCACATGAGACAAGACAGAAAAAGTTGAACATCCGACACGACTACATTGAAGCTTATTCCACTGTTCCACTCATTATACAATACCTGAGACAGACAGAAGGAAGAGAAGAAATCCACTGGTCACTGATGAGCTCATCGCTGGTCCTCTCCTCTCTCTGTCCAGACTGCAGATACGCTCAAACACATCAGCAGAGATCTAATATACATAACATGATAAGTCTATCAGTCACATGACAAACACACCTCTACTGATATCCATCTGAGAATGTTCTGCCCACTCTGCACTCGTATTAAGGATGTGGTTTTGCAGAGGAACCTGCTATGTAGCACTGCTATAATCTGATTACGATCAGAGACACGAACTGTTAAAAATAGACCGGGGTGCCTTCCTGTAACAGTAATAGCGTGTTGCAAACAACAAACTTATCCATGTAGTGAGAGTGTTTATATAAAATATAAAAGTTAAGTTAATTTAAGTTAAGTTAAGTTAAACTTTTCAATGAAAATAAACAAAAGTGTGTAGCCTATGATGTGAGACACACAGAGAGACATGGTGTGTATGTGAGAGAGAAACATAGAGAGCCTTGCCTTGGTTCCAGATAGCATCACATCAGTATCATCCACAAGACTAAAGGTCCTTACACATCAAGAGCGATGCGAATATACGGCACGAAATTGCGATGCGAGTTTTGACCCACCTGTCAATCACAGTCACAGATGTGTACACGTCGGAAGCGAATTTCAGAAAAATCGACCGTGGTTCAAAAAAATAAACACCGCAATAACGCTCGGCGAAACTTCGCCGTTGGTATGCACGGTTGCATTGACTGATATAGGTTCGGAAAATATTATTCACGTGCAAATTAATCGCACGAAAAAAACGTGCTCGGTGTGTAAGGACCTTAAGAATGAAAAGTGTTAATTTTTCCTGGAGACATTCATATCATTATAATGTCTGGAGCAGGTCTGAGCTCAATTAACTTTAATTATATCAAACATGTCAATTTAATGCATTTTCCTTCACATTTGAAAAGCTGAATTTCTTTTGCGATATGGTTATTGTCTACAACCTGTAAAGGTAATAGAGGATAAGGACTCTACTGGACAACACTAAGAAGTGCAGTTTTCATTTTTATTCTGAATTGAGTGAATTGACAGTAAATTGATCCCAACCCTGTTGCCTATTAATAGCTGAAGATTGATCATGCAGAAAACTTCATAGCAGTTGTGGCTCCTCCCTGTGGCCACAGCAGGAAGCGCAGCTCTTCTAGGGCCACCCAGGCCTGAACAGAAATGGCTTGTGGTGTGAACAGTGATGTGTGGGAGTTTTAGTGAAGATTGGTGCTAAACACTGGTGTCAATATTGGAGAAGGGCCCACCCCCACCCTCAGCATAAAGGAACAATGGAAATGTTGATGTGGTCATAAAAGCGTCTGCTAAATGCAATAAAGTAAAGTAAAGTAAAGTAAAGTTATTTGCTATCTAAATTCCACTCCATGCCCTGGTGGTGGTTCAGCAAAGCACCTTCAGTCAGAGGCTGATCCCACCCAGGTGCAGGGCTGAACGTTACAGGAAGTCCTTCCTGTTAGCTGCCATCAGGCCTTTTAATTTGCACACTAAATAAGCATATCTAGTTTTAGTCTTGTAGGTATAGTATGTGAGTCTGGAGGCTTCTCAGCAGATCTAGTTTTAGTCTTGTAGGTAGTATGTGAGTCTGGAGGCTTCTCAGCAGATCTAGTTTTAGTCTTGTAGGTATAGTATGTGAGTCTGGAGGCTTCTCAGCAGATCTAGTTTTAGTCTTGTAGGTATAGTATGTGAGTCTGGAGGCTTCTCAGCAGATCTAGTTTTAGTCTTGTAGGTATAGTATGTGAGTCTGGAGGCTTCTCAGCAGATCTAGTTTTAGTCTTGTAGGTATAGTATGTGAGTCTGGAGGCTTCTCAGCAGATATAGTTTTAGTCTTGTAGGTAGTATGTGAGTCTGGAGGCTTCTCAGCAGATCTAGTTTTAGTCTTGTAGGTATAGTATGTGACTCTGGAGGCTTCTCAGCAGATATAGTTTTAGTCTTGTAGGTAGTATGTGACTCTGGGGGTAACATAGTTATGTTTGTAGACTTCTTATACTTATGTGTTTTATACTTTTGGATACTTCAGTCACTTTATGCACATTTTGCACTTTCAGTATTTTAGCATTATGCTGTAGGCTATTAGATATTTATAGTACATCCTAGGTACTCTCAGTACCTTATTTTCTGGTATTATTGTGCCTATAGACATGTTCAGTGTCAGTTTGTCTCCTGTTGGTTATCCTGACAGTTGAATGTAGCTGCATCATGTGACAAATTAATTTCCTGCAAAGGATCAATAAAATATCTCTATCATCTATCTATCTAGATTAGATTTGCATTAGATTAGATTTGCATTAGATTAGATTAGATTAGATTTGCATTAGATTAGATTAGATTAGATTAGATTAGATTAGATTAGATTAGATTAGATTAGATTAGCCTTTATTGTCTTTATCCCTTAGGATAAATTTGTCTTGGGCATTCCAGAGAACAACAGTAGGAGGCGTCATAACACATCGACTCATATACACATACATACACACACACACACACACACACACACACACACACACACACACACACACACACACACACACACACACACACACACACACACACACACACACACACACACACACACACACATACATACACACACACACGCACCGTCCAATCAAACTACATTTAACATTCAATGTCACTATCCTTATACATCAAAAAAGAAACATCGACCAAGATTATGTGATATTGCACCAGCCCTTTACAAAGAAACATTACCCTTCCCCCCAAATAGTTGAAATGAAAAAGTTAATATTGCACCGCTGCACTAGAGAATATGAAACACTGGAGTGTTGGGCACCATACAGATGCTCTGCAATGCATCATCTCTTACTGTTGAGTAGTTTGATTGACAAAGGAACAAAAGAAAATATATACCTGTTCAGTTGACAGTTTGGTAACCTGTACCTTCTGCCTGATGGCAGCAGCTCACTCTGTGTGGAGGATGTGATTTGGGTCGCAGGTGATTTTAAGGCCCTGCTTCCACACTGTCTCCTTGACAATCTCTTGCAGAGAGGATGGGGCTGCATACCAATCATCTATCTATCTATCTATCTATCTATCTATCTATCTATCTATCTATCTATCTATCTATCTATCTATCTATCTATCTATCTATCTATCTATCTATCCATCCATCTATTGATCGATCAATCAGTCTATCTATCTATCTATCTATCTATCTATCTATCTATCTATCTATCTATCTATCTATCTATCTATCTATCTATCTATCTATCTATCTATCTATCTATCTATTTATCTATCTCCAAATATACTCGTCTTTCTTGGAAATGAGTTTACTTATAGGCTACTCAAATTTTAATCACAGACACAGAATCATGAATAATGACTCACTAGACTACATTTTGCTACGAGAGAAAAAAAGTTCAATCAAATGTGACCAGGTCTAGTTAACTGATAACGCCACCTAGGGATTTTCACCCAAGGAAATACCACAGCTTAATCCCAACATATAAACCATACAGATTATTTACAATGGTAAAAGACCAATGAGAGAGCAGAGACGTGGTTTCCAAGAACAAAAATTAGCAAATTTATTTAAAGACGTCCGGACAAGTTTCAAATGTGTGTGTGCGTGCGTGTGTGTGTGCTCACGCGCGCGTGTGTGTGTGCGTGTGTGTGTGTATATTTGTTGAAATGAAAGGTTGACTGGACAAAGGTTAAGAACAGGTGTCATACCCCTGACTGATACAATTAGACCACGGACCTCATGGGCCCTTTTCACAGCAAACCGATTTGAGGTGGTAAAGCATGTGTAACCATTAACATTAACGAGGGTCCTGGAACACCTAAATGGAATGGCACCATCATTTATGGTATTGATTGGTTACACCTGCTTTACCATCTCAAAACGGTTGCTGTGAAAAGGGTCTATTTGATTCGATTTTACATGGTTCGGACACGGTTCTTGAAGTGATTGGATTTTGAGGGGGGAAAAGCTGGGGGGGGCTATTTTCAAGGTTGCCTATTCCTAAAAAATAAAGGGGGGGGGGGGGCGCGCGATAAAAGTGCTGAAATTCAAATAAACACATAACGCTGTCTTATATTTTGACTAAAGTTCTGGTCATCAAGTGATTATAATTAATTCATTATTATATTATAATTAATTAATTACTCTTATTTTACTGTTATTTACTCTTTTGGTGAGTCAGCCCATGAGATATATGGCCGGTTTTACCCCACTCGCGCGCCAGCCGTTTAACATTTTGTGGGCGTTCCCAGACATGCGGACTGTCTCTATTCATAAGAGTATAATGAATAACCTCGCTCTGATTTTTTTTTCTTCTTCCCTGACGAGTCACCTTCCCTCCATGATGGTGCAGCAACTCTCACATGTCACAGTGAGCAGCACACCTGCAGCTGCGGTGAATTTGTCATATTAACCTCTTTAAACGGACTCTTGCGGCTCTTCACCAAAGAGTTTAGAAGGCAAGCGTGAAGAAATGCTTTAATTTTACAACTGCGCGGCCGCCGCCATTTTGGCCTGAAAAAGCGCCTTCTTGGCCAATGGGACAACAGCACAGATTAGAACCATGACTGACAGCGAATCAGAGGTAGTCCTCCTTCAGGCCAAAATGGCAGATTTTGCTGCACGATGATGTTGGAAAGGAACACCGTCTGCCCTGATCAAAGTAGGCTCTTTGTCTTCCTCGTCTCCTTATATGGACTCAGTGACGTCACAGAGGAAGCAGACGAGGCACGGAGGCAGGAAGTGGAGTTGTTTATGAATTTTAATGTCGTTCTCTGTGTGTCGGGTCCGCACACGCTGCTGCACGGCGGCTCAGATCAAAGGAGCGGCGGTCAGATAAAAGGCTTTCTTTGCTTGAAGGTTTTTAATTGACCGGGTCAGAGCGCCCGCGCCCGCCCGCGGGATGACGGACAGTCCGAGCAGCAGAGAGGGAGCGAGCTCAGGCTGCTACAGAGTGAGTGACACACACACACACACACACACACACACACACACACACACACACACACACACACACACACACACACACACACACACACACACACACACACACACACACACACACACACACACACACACGTAGCCTAATCATGTGTACATGGTTTATATATATTGTTTTGAATCTTGATCCAGTTCTCATAGAACACATTTCTATTTAGGCTACATTGTGCTTTAATCTGAGAGCACTTCCACACACTGGCACACTGTAGGCTATTTATTTATTTATTTATAATATTCATATATTCATACAGATAATATATTCATTTATCCAGCTCATGTGGCTGCAGGCAGAGTGATGTTGTAGCCTCCTACCGGTATGTTTATATTCTTAAAATATCCTCATATTCCTATCATTATTTGCTTATAATATATTATATTAATAAATATCAATAAATATATATATTATAATTCGATACATGACAAAAGTAGAGATGACTAAACGGTTCTGTGCGTATGCATGTATTGTTACACAGCCCTATTTATATTGTTCTTATATCCTCATATTCATACAGTTGTTAATAAAATCTTCATTATGTATATTCATATGCGGTGAATTAAGGTTGATTGGGACAATTTTTGAATTTCCGCCTTGTGGACGCTTTCTTGCCATCAATATAAAAAAAGGACCAACACATGATACATTTCTGTAGCCTAATACTGAAGCTGTTACCTAACCATCTGAGGAGGAAACAATATGACATCATATTCCAAGGAGGCGTGGCATACCTGTTTGTGTAAACTGCTCAAAAAACACATTCTTTTTTGTACCATTTGGGTGATTGGAACAAGACCTTTGGATTATTGGCACAGTGATTATTATTATTATTATTATTATTATTATTATTATTATTATTATGTTTTTAATAAAAAAAAGCCCTATCACTAATCAGGCTTTCCAATGATATAAAATACAATGCTAATTGGTATTATTAAAGGGGAGAATTAATCGACCGAAATAACGTTTCCAAACTTTTTTTGAGGAGTTTATATATCGGTGATCGGTGATAGGTCGATGATCGGTTGGGCAGATATTTCCCATAGGCGATCAGCAATCGGTGATCGGTGGCAAAAAACGTGATCGGTGCACCCTTACTACTACCAACACAAGGGTCACAGGTTCGCACCCCCGTTGTTACCTCTGGCTTGGTCAGGCATCCGGACAGACACGATCGGCTGTGTCTGCGGGCGGGAAGCCGGATTGAGGGTATGTGCCCCAGGAGGACGCTGCACTAGCGCCTCCTCTGATCGGTCAGGGCGCTGCGCTAGACCACACTGCACTCTGATCGGCCTGTTCGGGGCGGAAGGGAACTGGTGGGAAGAGTGTGATCCACACATGTGCACACAATGCGCCTCAGGCAGATGAGGAAGTCATTTGGCTGCAGGGAGGGAACCCTCTTGGCTAGTTATTGCTATGGATTTACTTGCAGTTTGTGACCAGGCCTCACGTGCGCCGCGCGCTGTGTGTTTTCATGCATTTCGTGATCAGCACTGATCACCGGTCTTCTCGGATCCAGCCGGGTAGCACACATAATGGACAGACCCGGGGCCCGTGGTGATAGAATAGGACCCGCCCCGGACCCAAGTGACCATAATAAATATGGACCCGGGCCCGGCCCCGTACGATTGTATATTGATACCGTCATGACGTGTTAAGGTTGGGCTTTGTCCAGTTTGTCCGTCTGGGCTGTGTGGCAGAGTCAGAACAGCTTTACACTGTATTTATATTTATATATTCATATAGGCCAGATAATATATTCCTCTATCAACTCTGTATTTATATTTATATATTCATATAGGCCAGATAATATATTCCTCTATCCAACTCATCTGCAGGCAGGCAGGGAGACAGGCTATAGAACCTAGTATGTATCTTTATATTCTTATAGGCTAATAGACCATCCTCATTAAAATCATTATAAAAAAAACGTATATTAATATTTATCTTTATAACTCATAGAACACCTTTGTAATTACATTGAGCTAGCTTCACTCCCAGACACTGAGCTTTAGGTTTTTTTAATGATCAACACTTCATTTGGTGTTTAACAGAAATAACAAACAGTGCACACTGACCCTTTGTTTATATTTAACTATATTGATATATTCATACAGATAATATATTCATGTATCCAGCTCTGTATTTATATATTCATGCAGATAATATATTCAGCTATATCCAGCTCATGTGGCTGCAGGCAGAGAGAGCGAGACAAAGAGCCATGATATATGCTGTAAATAAATTAAATCAAGTAAAATAACCTATATGTATCTTTATATTCTTATAATATCCTCATAATTATTATTAATAAATTACTAAAATCTTCAAATGTCTCTTTATATTCACAACACCTTTTTTATTGCTCTATTTTCCATCATGTTGAGCTCGGGTGTTTATATTTATATTCATATATTCAATTCATATAGGCTAGATAATATATTCCTTTATCCAGCTGGTGTGGCTGCAGCCAGGCAGAGACACAGGCTGTATTCCACTACAGATGAATAATACATGCCTTAAAATGTCATTTGTAATGTATTCCATTCCATTACTCAAAGTTATGTAACAGATTCTAAATACTTTGGATTACTTTTGCAATACTTCAAAATCGTCTTGCTGAGCCCATTTTGTTTGGGTCATGTGTGGGAATGTGTGCAACATGATCCTACCAAAAACGCCTTTGTATTCTTTCTTTTTTTTTTTCATAGAATGTACAGCAGTGATACTCAACTTGCGGCCCGAGCCCCCTGTGTGGCCCGCGATGGAATTGGAAAAAAAAAATATATATATATATATACGGTATATATATATATAGCCTATATATATATACATATATGTATATTTAGTTTTTTACAATGCACCTGAACGCAACATGCAAGATACCCGCTGAATAAGTGTCCAAATGTTCATGTCATTCTGGCCAATACTCCACTTTTATTATAGCATTTCAGTCTGGAATATAGAATATCTTTCAATAATCTATGATTTAGCTGCTAAATTGTCAAATACCGCCGTCTGCTCGCTACCCAGGCACTTATGTATGTACTTAACCTAACTAACTTAACCTAACTAACTATCCGGTGTGCACAACATTGTCAGACTAAACTCCGGCTGACACCCCAAAAACCTACAATCCGCTACAGAAAAATGTATATTGTTTGTTTATTAATGGGCCCTGGCCTTCTATCATTTCACAAAAGTGGCCCCCGGGCAAAGCAAGTTGAGTATCCCTGATGTACAGTAAGTCTATGTGAGAGGACTGTTCAAACCAGGCCCTCTTTGAACTCTAACTACTCTTTCTTGCTAGGCTAAACACACCACTTTTATACTCTACTACTCTTTCTTCTTTTACATTTGTGCTTTTTGAGAAATCACTTTTTTTTTAACCTTTTATAATGGGATCCTATGGAGCCAGCCTAGAGTGACTGATGTCATAATTCACTCTAGCTGTCTGGCTGCACTCTTTACTAAATTCACACATTTTAAATTTGTTGACGGTTCACACAACTTTAACACTACATATATATATATATATATTATATTATACATCAACCCCTTCAGTTACTTCTGCTCACGCCCACAGTGTCAATGTGATCAGTGTTTCCCCTAGAAAACATTTCAGGCCTGGAGGGAATTCGAAACGTACCCCGACCGCAACGGTGGGGGCCCTCGCTGGCGACGCTAAACCTTTAGCTAACCTGTTCGCATCTATGTTCGCAATGGCATCCCCAAGTATCAGCATACTATTATGGGATGCGATGCAAACAGTTTTATTATGGGATGTACGTTTCCCAGGCAACGACGACACACGTTGACACGTTTTGGAACAGTGCTGCACGCTGGCACGATGCTCCTAAAAGCAAAATGCTCATTGTTTTGAATGATTTGGGAGTAATCTTCTATCACTGTCAACACCAGTATTGTTGTATTGTAAATAATATGCCATAAAGGTTTATTGAAATTTTGGGGAGAGCAGAAAAAAAAATCTATTAAAAAAACACACACACACACACACACACACACACACACACACACACACACACACACACACACACACACTTATTTATTTATTTTTGCAATTTTCTTTCTGGCCTGGCGGGGGCGTCGTTGAATGCTAGGGGAAACACTGGTGATGTATAGTTGTTGAGATATTAACGTTTGTTCCACACCAGTGTTCCCCTCTTTAACTGCAGTTTGTCCCGGGTTCCTCCAGGCGGTGAAGCTGGAGGCGGGCGTGGCCCTGACGCCGTCGCAGGCCGCCGAGCTGACCTTCCTACGCTCGCGGGTCCGAGAGCTGGAGAGAGAGAAGGCCCAGATGGCGGCCGAGAACCAGAGGTTGAGAAACATGCTGGTGAACGGTGAGAGAAACCAAACCGCTGCTCTCTCTGTCACAGCATCGGGTTTATCTGAGGAAAATGACCAATAGCAACTTGAGAAGCGATGCTGAAACATGTCGGCTATGTCAACCTGTTCTAATAAGATAATAATAAGATAAGATATTACTTTATTGTCAGACAGAGTCCGAAATTTGTCTTGCATCCTCAGACACTTGTTTCTCATCGATACATACAACAGTGCAAAACGACAACCAACACATCCTCAAAGTGCATAGTAGACAAAACAAAAACAAGAAGACAAGAATAAGGAAAGTGGCTGCAGCGCTTCCTTAGTCCCTATCTAGAGCCTCTAGCCTGATTCAACAGTTTGACAGCCTGGGGTACAAATGTACCCCGGGCTATATGAACTAGCCTTTAAATAAAACTTTCTTAATTCTGGGAAGAGCGCCGTGGAGCCACCATCTTTGATTACTTTTGTGTTACCCTATTCTTTCAGCTTGGCTTCACCTGCATTGAACGGCGTTACCCTCCTACTGATATCCTTTGTTAGTATCTTGAGAACGTTGGACGTTTTGACCTCATGTCGAAGACGTTAGATGTATTGTGTTGCAGAGATATCTACTGAAATTAGCATGCTAGCCTTGAGCTAGCCCTGGCCCGTCCTGTCCTGTAATACCACTTCTTCCTAAAGAGGTGATACTGAGTCACTTGACCGTCTGCCCTCAGTCCAACATGAGAGGCAGAAGAAGTCCCCGGTTAGAATGGCATTCTTGAGGACACGCTGATGTCACACAAGGGGGTACGGTAGCGCAGTCGGTAGCGCTGTCGCCTCACAGTTAGAAGGTCCTGAGTTCGATTCTCGCCTGGGACACTGTGGGCGCTGTGGTTGTGTTGCCCCCGTATCTTCAGTGCCTACTGCCCAAGTGGGTTATCTCGTCGTAAGGGCCTTTCTCTCTGTGTGGAGTTTGCATGTTCTCCCCGTGCTCCCCCAGGGGGTTCCTCCGTATATAACCCCCCACTAAAAACATGCAGAAGATCAGATCGTCATCATCAGTGACGACAACATCCGAAGTTGGTCCCCGGGCGCTGTACGAGAAAGCGACCACTGCTCCTGGCCTGCCCCTCGGAGGAAAGGACATGCCTGGATGTGTTAAATGCAGAGGACACTTTTCACCGGCCACCGTCAGCATGAGTGTGTTGTGGCCGCATGCATGTATTGTGGTGTTCGTGTGACAATAAAAGACGGGCTTGTCCGTTACGAGAGGCAACTGGAACTGGGGGAAACCCACAAGTCAATGAATTCTGTGAACAAACGAGTATATCAATGACACGGACGTGGTCTGAGCTTCGGTTTTTAACTCGAATACTTTATTGGCATTTAGCAGACGCTTTTATCCAAAGCGACGTACAGAGATCATGTACAGCACAGCAATAAAACGGATAGAAAAACAGTAAAAAAAAACAGCAGCAAACAAAATGTATAGACAGTAGGGGTGTCACGATACACTCAGTTCACGATACGATACGATACACGATATTGGGTTCACGATAACGATACGATACTTTAACAATATTTTTTTGCGATCGATTTGTAAGTTGAGGGGGCATCCTCCACGCTAATTTGAGTCATTTCACCATTTTCATCCTCCGTGTCTGTAACGTCCCTCGTCTGTTCAAACAAAGCAATGAAAAGGAGAGCGAGCGTGCAATCAGATGCAGATCAGTGCCACCATGTTCAGCTTCCTTTTCTCGCGATATGAGATTTCATCTCAACGATACGTATTGTCAAGTTTTGATATCGCGATATATTGTGGGACGATATATTGTGACATCCCTAATAGACAGCAGTAATAAAAACAGATTCACAACACAATCAGATGAAACAAAATATAAAAGTGTTTAAAAACAGTGAATAGGTGGTGTATGGAGAGTTCGGTCAGGGGGGGGAATCAGATGTGATCTAAAAAGATGTGTTTTTAGTTTTCTGCGAAAAGAGGGTAATGTGGTTCTGATTGCGGGGGGGGGGGGGGTTTGTTCGACCATTTTGGTGCAAGGTGTGCGAACAGTCGTGAAGTGCAGCGATATGGTCCATTCAGCGGCGGAGGGGCGAGACGGCCTGCACTGGTGGAGGCGGGGCGGAGGGAATATTCGTGCCCGAATATGACAAAAGACCCCACTGATTCATAACAGGTCATTCATGTTATAGCAGTCTGGCCCCCTTAGTGACAAGCAAAACAACTGCGTTGCGTAGCCGTAGCAAGTAGCGACAACTCCGGAAAGTGTCCTCAAGAATAGTAAACGCAACTACGGCCGAAGCTGCCATGGAATAAACTACCACATGTATCAAATGCACCCTACTTGGCTAGGAAAGCTTGAATAATCCACTGGACCATCAAACTATGTTAGACGGCCCACATTTGTGTTTTTATTTGACTATACATCCTGGAACATGGCGCTAATGGTGCTAGCATTCTCCTTCCACATACATGGAACTTTTTTTTAAAGCCAACAGTACTGTAACAGACGACCTACATCGCTTGGTTACATGACTAACCTTACTAAGATGAGGAATAGAGATTTAGGTGATGTAGCCCAGCCTGCCAGTAGCTTTCAAACCATGCCAGGTTCATTTGAATTCTCAATCTAGCTAAAAGCAAAGACGAGTGCAGTGCATTGTTTTCCCACGGAGGAGGAGGGTGGCAGGAGGTGAAATGCTGCCCTCTATTAGTTTGGCTCATGTGGCCAAAATATTGCACTGCACCTTTAAATCGACTCTCCACTCTAGGGATGTTCATTTTGAACAATTTCCATAATCGAAAATCGGGAAAAATTAACGATCGATTATCGATAGCGCAATAATAATAATAATAATAATTATATATATATATATATATTTTTTTTTTTTACTCTGGTCTGGTAATAACGTTGCACGTTCTCGGCCAGCTATAATGGCGATGCCGCTGTGTAGTAAGAATATCAGACACTAGCGCTGTGGCCAGGTAAACAAACATGTTACATGTCAGGTTACATGATGTAAGGCAATCGGCGTCTTCCAGCTTAGCTGACAGCACAAGAGTCAAATCAACAGGCCTGAGCCAGACCGCTGGGTGCGTTTGTTTGTGTCCCCGGCGCATGCCGGTGTGAATTCCCCATGTTTAAAACAGTTTTGTTGGCACAAAGGCCCGTGCCCAGCCAGAAAACTAGAGACTATATGAAGCTCCACCTCACGTTAGTCGGCTGTGCAATGGAGTGGGGCGAGGAGGAACGAATTCCACCCAAACCTAGTCCGCAAAAAAAATAAAAAATAACGATCAATTATCGATTTTCGATAATTGATGAACATCAATGAACATCAATGAACATCTTTCCAGGGCTTTGAGATTGAGACTGTGTCCCAATACAAGTACCTGGGAATTCTGATCGATGACTCTCTCTTTTAAGCCGCACATTCACCAACTTGTTAAAAAACTCAAGTTGAAACTGGGGTTTTTCTTCAGAAACAAGGCATGTTTTTCTTTTGAGGCTAGAAAGAGGTTGGTTGCAGCCACCTTTATGTCTGTATTGGATTATGGTGACATTTTGTATATGCACGCATCTTCTCAATGCCTCCACTCGCTTGACACTGTCTATCACGGTGCACTGAGATTCATTACTAATCTGAGAGCTCTCACTCACCATTGTACCTTGTATGCTCAGGTGGGTTGGTCTGCCTTGTCCACCCGCAGACTCAACCACTAGTACACCTTTATTTACAAGGCTATCCTTGGTCTGCTCCCAGCATATTTACAGGCATACATTGATCGAAAGGAATCAGGAGGTTACCGTCTACGCACACAGGAGCTTCTGTTACTATCTGTCCCTAGAGTGCGTACCGAGCTTGGGAAAAAGGCTTTCAGGTATGCTGCGCCTTCCTCCTGGAACCAGCTACAAAACAGCCTGATTCTCAGAGAGCTGGTCTCGTTAAATGCTTTTAAATCGCTCCTGATAGATTTTGAAACGTCCAACTCTGCCTGCAGATGCTATGAATGATGTTAACTGTGCTTCCTAGTGTTTTATTTTGTTATATGTTGTCATATTTGTTATATTTGTTTGTTATATATGTCGGAACCATGTCACTGTGCTGCTGCCTGTCTTGGCCAGGACTCTCTTGTAAATGAGATTTTTAATCTCAATGATTTCCCCTTCCTGGTTAAATAAAGGTCAAATAAAAAAATAAAAAAATCCCTACTCCACTCTTTATTTGACTACATCTGTTTCTCACTCCGTTTCCCAGAGATCCCTGGGCTTCTGTCCACCATGTGGCAAACTCTGGGCCAGGCCAACCAACAGCAGTCCGTCTCCACGGCGACGGGCAGCGGCGACGAATACGTCTCGTACCCGCATCATCACCCCGCGACCACCGACCAGGACGCCGACTTCAGCCCGCCCCCACACGACCACCTGCTGGGACACGAGGACCTGAGTGCGGACATGAGCGGGGTAAGGATCATTAAAACCCAGGGGCCGGTTGCACCAAGTGGTCTTAACTATGCCTGGTTGTAACTCCTACGTCGGTCTTAGTTAAGACCAGTCTTTAGAGTGGATTTACGCCTGTTGCACCAACAGGGCTTACGTCTGGTCTTAACTACGCCGGTCGTAGCAATGCGCGTCCATGTGAATTGCCAGGGAATGCACCCTGATTGGATGATGTTGCAAAAATGTGCCTCGCGACCTGCTTTGAGCGTCACTGTGCCACTACGCTCTCTCAGCCACTACTACTGTATGTGCATCACTACACCCTCCCTCCTCCCACCCTCCCTCGCTCCGGGGGAAAAATGGCGGCGATTGAGCCAGACAGACAGTCTGAATGAAATTGAAAGTAACGTTCCCAATTCTATGTATTAATTTCTAAAAAAATTAACGGCAACATTTGGGAAGGCTAAGCCACACAACTAGTTTGTTGTAATCTAACATCATGCTTCAAAAGACGGAGAACTGGCTGTGTTACGACGATGACGGTAAGGACTCAAAAAGGTCTCCGCTGATAAGACACGGAGATCTCTGTTACAGGCAGGCGCTACGCCTCCTCCTGACCAGGCGTAACTCTTACGCCTGGGCGTAGTGAAAAGAAGGCTTAAGCCGTCTTGGTGCAACCGGCGTAGCTGTTAGGTCGTAAAGTTACGACCAACTTAGCTTAAGACCAGTGTAAGACCAGTTGGTGCAACTGGCCCCTGTTGATTACCACACGTTGAGAAACATGGTAAATACTGTCCAACAGTCTCCCAGGTGCAGGTGTGCAGCCTGCCTCTGCCTCTGAGTTTTCAATATAAAACCTGGTGGTGAAATTATTTCACTGAGTGTATCGGTGCTTTTTCCCGCATGTTAAAAATACCACGATAATACTGATGATGTGGTAACTTTGGTCACTAATACTCACGATATGAGATTTTCATACCGTTTCATCTCTAGAGCGGGGACATGTCCGAGTACGGTGCCCCACTGGGCCCGGGCGAGGAGGAGGCGGGGCCAGCGGAGGAGGCGCCGCTCTGCAGTCAGACCGACATGGAGACGCTGAGGAGGAGCTGCTCCGAGAGCCAGTGTGTCGCTGGAGACGCCAACAACCATGTAACCTATCAGAACAACCACCTAACCTATCAGAACAACCACCTAACCTATCAGAACAACCACCTAACCTATCAGAACAACCACCTAACCTATCAGACAACCACCTAACCTATCAGACAACTACCTAACCTATCAGAACAACCACTTAACCTATCAGAACAACCACCTAACCTGTCAGAACAACCACCTAACCTATCAGAACAACCACTTAACCTATCAGAACAACCACCTAACCTGTCAGAACAACCACCTAACCTATCAGAACAACCACCTAACCTATCAGACAACCACCTAACCTATCAGAACAACCACCTAACCTATCAGACAACCACCTAACCTGTCAGAACAAACACCTAACCTATCAGCACAACCACCTAACCTATCAGACAATCACCTAACCTATCAGACAACCACCTAACCTATCAGAACAACCACCTAACCTATCAGACAACCACCTAACCTATCAGACAATCACCTAACCTATCAGACAACCACCTAACCTATCAGAACAACCACCTAACCTGTCAGAACAACCACTTAACCTATCAGACAACTACCTAACCTATCAGAACAACCAGCCTAACCTATAGGAACAACTACCTAACCTATCAGAACAACCAGCCTAACCTATAGGAACAACTACCTAACCTATCAGAACAACCACCTAACCTATCAGAACAACCACCTAACCTGTCAGAACAACCAGCTAACCTATCAGAACAACCACTTAACCTATCAGACAACTACCTATCCTATCAGAACAACCAGCCTAACCTATAGGAACAACTACCTAACCTATCAGAACAACCAGCCTAACCTATAGGAACAACCACCTAACCTATCAGAACAACCATGTAACCTATCAGAACAACCACTTAACCTATCAGACAACTACCTAACCTATCAGAACAACCAGCCTAACCTATAGGAACAACTACCTAACCTATCAGAACAACCATGTAACTAGTGTTAATTTTGTCTGCTATTTTTTAAAAGTTTTGTCTTAGTTTTAGTTTTTCAAACTCATTGGAAAGATCTATTAATCTGTCATTATGGAATGGTATTAACACGTTAACTGCCAGCGACGTGTCGTTTTTTTTTTTTGACGGTGGATCCTTGATCTGGCCCTTTTGCATCTTCTATTATACTGTTAGAGCCGCCGGGCGTGTGCAATCCATTCCGCCGACCCACTGAGTGGCGACGGTGCTCAGACTATTGAGTGTTGTTTGGCCAGAAACGCACGCATTCCAGCTGAGCTCAACCGAGGACCCAGAAGCGAACGAGCCTCATTCTCATACTGTAGGCGAAAACCTTTCACACGGGCGCACGGCGGTGGGGGCTTCCACAGGTGGACTGGGTGGAAAGCACACTTTGAAGCGCGCAGCATAAGCCTAGAGTCACACAAGGCTTCGTCAAAGCTCTCAACCGAAAATCCAAGAACGGATTAAGCCACATCCACGCTCGCCGACGAGGGACCGCCAGAGAGAGGCTGCTGCTCACTGCTCAGACAGGCAGGAGAGACTGGCTTGTGACTGACAAACACGGAGACACGCCCACGGAGGGAGGAGTTGTAAGGAGAGGGGGTGCGGGTGCTGCTATGGAGGAAATTACTGTTCAGAACTATATTGTTTATGTCTGATGTCTCACTGATGCCAAAAATAAATGGTTAAAGTGACTGTTTGATATTGAATTTCACAAAACTGCGATTATCTCAGCTTTTTGTCTCAGACGCTGAAACCATGCTGTACTCAACGGCTAATATCTACATAACTACTAACTCTACAAACTAACTCTTTTAGACAGAGAAAGCACACATTCTATTAGTACTTTTGTGAACTTTGTGTTGACAAACTCCAAGCAGAAAATTATCCTTGGCTCTTGTAAAATGAGCCAGAATCCTCAAAAAAACCCTCTGGCAAAAGCTACCTACAGTAAAAAAAAAAAGGCTGGCAGTGAATGTGTTAAGGTGTGAATGTGCGTACAGACACAGATTTAACGGTTTAACTTCTTCTTATTCTCTTCTGATTGGTTCTCTTCCCTCCCTAATACTTTTGTCTAGTTTTTATTTGTTGATGAAAATGTCAATAGATTTCCCCATAGTTTTTGTCATCGCAACTTTGTTTTTATTTAGTTAATGCCTAGTCTTTATCAGTGAAAATAGGTAGTCGACGAGCATATTTCCTCATAGTTTTCGTCGACGAAATTAACACTACATGTATCAGAACAACCACCTAACCTATCAGACAACTGCCTAACCTATCAGAACAACCACCTAACCTATCAGACAACTGCCTAACCTATCAGAACAACCACCTAACCTATCAGACAACTACCTAACCTATCAGAACAACCACCTAACCTAACAGAACAACCACCAAACCTATCAGACAACTGCCTAACCTATCAGACAACTGCCTAACCTATCAAACAACTGCCTAACCTATCAGAACAACCACCTAACCTATCAGACAACCACCTAACCTATCAGAACAACCACCTAACCTATCAGAACAACCACCTAACCTATCAGACAACTGCCTAACCTATCAGACAACTACCTAACCTATCAGAACAACCACGTAACCTATCAGACAACTGCCTAACCTATCAGACAACTACCTAACCTATCAGAACAACCACGTAACCTATCAGACAACTGCCTAACCTATCAGAACAACCACCTAACCTATCAGACAACCACCTAACCTATCAGAACAACCACCTAACCTATCAGACAACCACCTAACCTATCAGAACAACCACCTAACCTATCAGAACAACCACCTAACCTATCAGACCACTACCTAACCTATCAGAACAACCACGTAACCTATCAGACAACTGCCTAACCTATCAGAACAACCACCTAACCTATCAGACAACTACCTAACCTATCAGAACAACCACGTAACCTATCAGACAACTACCTAACCTATCAGAACAACCACGTAAGCTATCAGAACAACCACCTAACCTATCAGAACAACCACCTAACCTATCAGAACAACCACGTAACCTATCAGAACAACCACGTAACCTATCAGACAACCACCTAACCTATCAGAACAACCACCTAACCTACTGTATCAGAACAACCACCTATTTATCCAATCAGGAGAGAGAACTCCACAAAGAGGATGAAGTCCACATAGTTTTCATTACCAAGTAGTCAAATCCTGAGGCTTTGGGTTGGTGTTCTGGACCGGATTATACAGTATTTTGACGGTAGTCTTTTAAAACAAGGCACAAGGGTTAAGTCTTTATTTGTAAATACATTTCAGTTGATGAGTCTGACCTCTCCTGTCTGTCTGTGTGTGTGTGTGTGTGTGTGTGTGTGTGTGTGTGTGTGTGTGTGTGTGTGTGTGTGTGTGCGTGTGCGTGTGCGTGTGCTTGTATGAGTCAGGCGGAGGTGTACCCGGGCTCTGGCGTGCTGTGTGACGTGCGCTCCTGGCACGCGGCCAATCAGGCGCCTTCTCCCACGGCGATGGCGCGCACGCTGCTGCTGGGCGTGTTTGACATGGACACCCTGATGAACAGCAACCTGAGGGGGGGGCGGAGCCGCCGGCCCGCCTTCCACCCGCAACGCAGCGCGCTCGACCCGCAAAAGATCCACGCCATCTTCAGTACGCAAACGCACCCCTTTAACCACGCCCCTTTAACCACGCCCCTTTACCTGATGCTACACCCTTTAACCTGATCTGACGGCTATTCTCTCTCTGAGGCTGCATTTACACTGCCTGGTACAAGTGACCCAATTCAGATTGATGTATTATGAACGTGTAAACAGGAGAAAAAAAAAGCTCATGGAATCAGATATTCTCAGATCTGTTTCGGGTCTCAATCATATGTGGACATTTTTTATGAATCAGTTATCTGCCAATGTGTCTGTCATCTTAACGGACAGATCAGATATTCCTTGTCATTGCAAGTCGCACATCATTGAAAAGGCGATAAACGTACACGTTTTAATGACGTATAATGTATAATGCTATAGCCAGCCTCAGACGGTGCTGCCTGTAGAGTGCAGCTGGCTAGCTAGCTGGCTAACAAGCCATGACAAGAGTCACAGAAACAAATGGAATTTGAAATGTGTCAGACGATGGTTTTGTACGCGGGAGAAAAAAAGCTACATTCAAGATCAACAGACACGAGTTGTGGCTGGTTAATTAAGTGCCAGCATTAGCATCACTAGTTAACATTAAGTAACACTCACTATCTTTGGCTATCTTCTTCAAAAAAGGCTTTTACTAAAGCAGATTGTGGGAATTACATTACCCAGCATGGAATTCAAGATAGCTCAAATGTGTTGTTCTGTTGTTCAATCTGGCTGTGCTGTCTTGGCAGCCAACTTGCTAAGCTTTAACAAGCTAATAGCAGCTATCTGAATACATAGCTAAGGTTTCAAACAGCCTTTGCTTTGACAAGCTAATAATAGCTAGCTGGATACATAGAAAACCCTGGTATAAAACATAAACTGTATAAATATCTGGATGTAGCTACCATGACGTCATCCAGTGGTTTTTGGGCTCCTGTTTTGAAGCCTGGAGGTTGGCATTTGCACCATCGCCATCTTGGTTATTTGACAGAAGTGACGTGATTTGGACGAGAAGAGCCGCAGTTTTAGCGTAACCTATGTGGGGTTTGGCGTAACCTATGTGGGATTCGAAATAACGAAGGTTATGCCAAACCCCACATAGGTTACGCTAAAACCACCACCGCAAAGCGTCCTACCTGTAGTTGGCCAGTCGGCAGGAAAGTATCGCGGGACTTTACTAGACTTGGTGACCGAGATCACGTTTGAGGCAATTTGATCCCTGGGAGACTCCAGGAAATGGCCTGGGGCGAAATATCACTCTGGTGGATGTTGAGGGATCACATTACGACGATATGTGGCGAAAACGGGAATAAAAAGAGCTATTTAGATGCAGGAAAGACAGGCTCACACTTGGCCCCAAATCAGCTCCATTTTACAACTGACTTGGACGCTATTGATCTCAAAACAACGCTAGGACGGCCAGAAACGCCGCGGACATCGCTGGGTGAGTGGCCAAATCATAATTATTGCCAGGAGATGGGTCCAGGTTCAAAAAAAACGAAAATTCTCCTTTAAGTGTTTACTGAGGTCACAAATCAAGTGAGAAGTAGCCATTTTCCCATTGACCTCCATGTAATCTAAATTATTTTGCAGCCAGTGGAGCCCACTGGTCTGGTACAAACCCTCATGTACGCATGTGGGTTGCTCCAAGAAGTGTTAAGCCAGTGTAAAGACACCTATTTGATATGGGTCACTTTTAAAAGCAGATCTAAACAGGAAGTGTAAACACAGCTATTTGATATGGGTCACTTTTAAAAGCAGATCTAAACAGGAAGTGTAAACACAGCTATTTGATATGGGTCACTTTTAAAAGCAGATCTAAACAGGAAGTGTAAACACAGCTATGGGATATGGGTCTCTTTTAAAAGCAGATCTAAACAGGCACTCACAAAAACCAGATAGGCAAAAAATCTGAACTGGGCATCAAGACCTGTAGTGTAAAGGGAGCCTTACAGTTATTCTCTCTATCCTCCACCTCTCTAACAGTTATTCTCTCCATCCTCCATCTCTCAAAGTTATTCTCTCCATCCTCCACCTCTCTAACAGTTATTCTCTCTATCCTCCACCTAACAGTTATTCTCTCCATCCTGCACCTCTCTAACAGTTATTCTCTCCATCCTCCACCTCTCTAACAGTTATTCTCTCTATCCTCCACCTAACAGTTATTCTCTCCATCCTGCACCTCTCTAACAGTTATTCTCTCCATCCTCCACCTCTCTAACAGTTATTCTCTCTATCCTCCACCTAACAGTTATTCTCTCCATCCTGCACCTCTCTAACAGTTATTCTCTCCATCCTGCACCTCTCTAACAGTTATTCTCTCTATCCTCCACCTCTCTAACAGTTATTATCTCTATCCTCCACCTAACAGTTATTCTCTCCATCCTGCACCTCTCTAACAGTTATTCTCTCCATCCTCCACCTCTCTAACAGTTATTCTCTCTATCCTCCACCTAACAGTTATTCTCTCCATCCTGCACCTCTCTAACAGTTATTCTCTCCATCCTGCACCTCTCTAACAGTTATTCTCTCTATCCTCCACCTCTCTAACAGTTATTCTCTCCATCCTCCATCTCTCAAAGTTATTCTCTCCATCCTCCACCTCTCTAACAGTTATTCTCTCTATCCTCCACCTAACAGTTATTCTCTCCATCCTCCAGATGCCACTCTGGCTCGCTTCCCTCTGGCCAGGAAAGGAGTGATCGGGACGGGAATCAACTCTAAACTGTCTGAGATCCGTTTCCGCTACAGGAGAGCCAATCGTGAGCCCCGGTTTCTGTGACGGACAGCCAGACGGCTCCGCCCCTCGCCAGACGTGGGTCATCCAATCGGAACAGAGCAGATGGGAAATGTTGGACTCTGTCGCCATAGCAACCAATCACAGCTGTCTGTCACACACACACACACACACACACACACTAGGGTGTGCATGAACTAATCGACGGGTCGGCACGTCGGAGTCACTCTCACGCGTCGATGCCTACCGGGGGACGTTGAGAAGTCCTCACGTGGTTTGAGACGTGCTTTATCGCTGCGATCGGCTAACTAACGTTACAGGGATCAGCTGGGGTGTGTTCAATTATATGGAAACGGTGTGCACAGTTTGGCAGGTTGACAGTCATGTTTCCTCGCATGATTCAACGCACCACTTCCGTTTCCGTTTAAATAAACATTTTTGCACGTGTTGTCGGGACTGAACTAAAGCCCTTATCCCCTGACAAGCGCGGTGTGTGGCCCGCCGGTGCAAGACTGAAGGAGCTGGGATGCAGAGGAGGCGGCGATGGTTAAAAGAGGAGCTATACAATATTAGCTGCTTTACTGTATATCAAAAAGTTTAGCCGACTTGTAGTCGGTGTGCGCGATGAGGAGGTGATGTGAGAGTGTTCGGGACGATGAGGAGGTGACGACGTGAGAGTGTTTGGGACGATGAGGAGGTGACGTGAGAGTGTTCGGGACGATGAGGAGGTGACGTGAGAGTGTTCGGGACGATGAAACCAGGGGGAGAGTCACTATTCACGAGCGGGGGCGGCGGCATGATTAAAGCAGTCACTATTTACGTGAACATTATGGCATGAGGGCACGTCCACACACTGTACGCCGAAGCAATGCTCAACCTAAGCTCAACCTACGCTGAACCTAAGCTCAACCTACGCTGAACCCACAGGTTTCATTTCAGCGTCCTTGTTAACCGGCGCAGCCGTTCACACCAGCCGCGCTCAAGCGATTCAGTCCTATTTTCCAGGCACGAAGTCAATGGAAGTTGTGGGCGGGTTCAAGGGGCGCCGAGGAAAAGAGAGCGCTTCTCGTGTGACCGGTTAAGCGTGAGCTCAACTTCAGTTCTGCTTATGTTAAGCGCCAGGTGTGAGCAAAGGCTAACCCTGGACACTACAGCTAAGCAACGTGTTTGCCCCCCGACATCAAAGTGTTAGCAGTTACGTCTCTGTTCATATTACTCGGCCAGAAGAGTTTTCCCAAGCCGTTTTTGTGTTTACATCCCTCCTGCGCCGCGGGCTGCGGTCATCAAGTCAGTAAACAACACTACTTTTATTTTTATTTTAATGCAGGTCTTAGTCGACGCCGACTCGACTTTATTGGTAGAAAGTTCGACTTGAAAAAATCTGGTGTCATGCAACCCCCTAACACACACACACACACACACACACACACACACACACACACACACACACACCTCTGCTGATTTGCTGCCTGATGATTGGTCTGTTGACTTTCTCTGCTTGGGCTGTGTTCCAATAGTGTTTTCTTTGCTTTCCACGCTCCTCCACTAGTCTGAAATGGTACTCTTCTGGTCTCCAAAATGGGCGTGGTCGCCTCTCCCCTTGAAGTGTGGTGCCCCCCAAAACTCTGCACACACCACACACAAACACATATGGCATCAGTAAGGTGACCCGTTAGCTGGTTGCCTTAGCGTCGGCGAGCTATCGTAGTTTCACCGCGGCAGACCCACGTCAATAACGCCGCACGTCTCATCGAGACGTAGCCTAGTGTCACAGTGCAATGGGGTTCTCTAGGTTCTCTAGGTCCTATTGGAACACGGCCCATGTCTGCTGCTGTGAAAGCTTTCTCCTCCTCCTCGATGAAGGCCCTGTTTGGATCAAACGGACACAATTTGTTAATTGTTTTTATTTGTTACTGTACGACACTAACACTGTATGTTATGTTATTTCCTGTGTTTGATGCATTAAAACAGACCGTTGGTCACTGTGTGTGTGTACTGCTGATCTGAAGTCTGCCAACCGATCACGGACTCGATCACATTAGACAACAATTAGCTTAGATCCGATTCGATTGCACGACATGTAACTTGTAGGCTAGTAAATACAAGCAGAATGCAGCAAAGAAAATCTATAAATAAGAACAGGGCAGATGAAGGAGGTTGAACAACATAATAACCTGTTGTCTTCTACTGTACATTTCCCTGCTCTCGTGTCTTAATTGTTAATTTGATAATTCAAATATTTAAACTGTTTAAAAAGGTACTGCTGTACCCAAAAGTTGCTCCAAGTCTTTCCCTGAGCAAAATCAATTTGTGGCAACAGGTCAATGGCCCAAAGAGAGGAATGGAGCACACGAAATCAACATTTAATAAGGTGCAAAGATTGACGTTTCGACGCGCACAGCGAGGAGGGAGATGCTGTGCGCGTCCAAATGTCAATCGTTGCACCTCATTGCATTTGTTTACCAGTGATTTTGTGTGCTCCAGTCCTCTGCGTTCAGCCTTTTTGAAGTGGCCCATCGAACTGTTTCCATTATTTTTGTCCTGTTTGGAGAGCACCAACCTCCCTCTGTGGAGGGGCTGAAGCACAAGAGATTCCTTCCACAAAATAAATTGGTGTTATCAGCAAATGTAACTTTACACCATACAATATTATTTATGTACTGTAGAGTACAGAGAGCTTTGGACCCGGTACGTACAGCACACAACGGAGATAGTCTGGCAAGCGTGACTACAGAGTACCGAGCCTTGCTGAACATTCCTTAGTTCAGAATAAGAATTCTTTAATTGAACATACTGGTATCTGTTCTCAAGGTTGCTTTTCACCCTGATATAAAGGAACCTCTTCAGGTTTAAAACACATTTGACAGATTTACTTTGCATTGCCATATGATAATATTATCAATATTAGTATTATTATCAATAGGGGTGTCACGATACACTCAGTTCACGATACGATACGTATCACGATACTGGGTTCACGATAACGATACGATACGATACGATTTTAACAATATTTTTTTAAACTTGAATAATGACAATATATGACTGGAAAAGTAGTATTTTATTTGAAATGCACAAATACAAAACATGCTGTTGTGGGAAATTGTTATTACAATAACAACTAGAAAAAACATGAGATTGGAGATAAGGCTTATCTT